>NW_010972887.1:4303599-4343437 GCF_000737465.1 Haliaeetus leucocephalus | reverse complement strand
CCGGCCGCCTCGCCTCGGGCACGGGGGTGGTGTCCGGCGGAGGGTGGTTATCGGCCTGGGCCGAGGAGGTTTGGGATCGTCCCACCCGAGGGTTCCGGGGCGCCCTCGGTGTCGCCTAACCTCTGCTTTACCCCTCGTACAGCACCGAGAAGGAGAGAGACCGCTGTCCGGTCCGGCCTTGAGCGGACACTGAGTCAGCTGAGAATCTCCGCCGACCTCGCACGGACTGTACGGCTGCTGCGGGTAACGTCGCCGCGCTCCTGCTCTAGGTTTACCTTAAATAACGCAGTCCTAAAAGAGCTACTTCTGAAGCCCGGGCGCTTCGTTTCGCATTGTGACGGGTTTATTCAGGGTATTTCGCAAATGAAATCGAACGCTGTCGAGACAGTTGCACCTGCCGCGGCAGCTATTTTAGGGCGAGAAACGTTAAACCAAAGCAGCCGAGCCCTGACCCTGGTCTCTCCTAAACCTGTGTCACATGGTGAAACTTGAACTTCCAAACACGCAGTGTCTCCTGTCAGGGGAAGCTGTCATGAACACAGCGTGCTCTACGCCTTCGGCCCAGCTTGGGCCGCACGCAGCGCGGCCGCCCACTCCTCCAGCTGCACGCTAATTCTTGGGGCGGGGGGCCGATACCGACAGCTGACATGCTCGAGAGGTCTGAACGATGCTGGAAGATTATTTTTAAGGTGTTCGCAGAAAGTGGGGAAGCTTCCAGCGAAAGCACCGCCATTCGCTGCGCGCATAAGCGCGGCAGCGCATCGACACGGGACGTAGCCAGGATAGGAGAGGAAAGTGGAGGAGTGCTGCGTAAGCGATGCTCTTTTCTTACTAACGGCGCGAGTCGTGCCAGTCCTTTAAATAGCATGGGATATTCCTAAATCTGTCTGGCAAACACAGGGTAGGGAGGGTTTCCCAAGGGCTCTCTACATTGACCCGTCACCCAGGTCATTGCCAAACTGTGCCTGTACATCACTGATGTCATTTATCTCCCCTCAGTTTATTAACTTGTATACTTTTTTTTTCCTAGAAGTAAGTCTAAAAAGCAACTATGCATGTTATGTTTTCAGTTTTGGACATTAGTGAAGCAGCAGGCTAAAATCTTAAACCCCGGTAATGGTGGATTTTAAAAAAATATATTGATAGTTTAATTTTGCAATGGTTTTTCTAGTTAGTTATAATATATTTAATTAGGCCTTAATTAATCTTAACTTGTTACTTTGGGAGGCACTCAGTATTCTTGAAAAGCTTGGTAAGTGTACCACTCTGAGAAGCGCTCAGAATACTTGTCTCTTTTTCTGCCCTGATGCCATCTGTTCAGTTCTCCTGGCCAGCCTTGCTGCTTTAGCCAAATGTGAGGACTGAAGAAGCAGCACTGCGCTGCTCACTTTACTTTCTGTATAGAATTTTCTCCTCCTCCCCTAAATAAGTGCAAAGCAAATTCTGGCATTTATTATGAAGAACTTAGCAAGAACAAGATCTTGGTATATTGCTCATGCAACTTCACATTTTTAGTTTACTTCTCCCATCCGCAACACACACTGACCACCTTTCCTTTATTGCAATGAGGAAAAATCTGTTGTGCTTACAGAACCTGCAATAAACTTCTCTTTTAAATCCTAATCAAGAAAAATACCAAAGCAAAGTTCCAGCAATCCCACATCATGTCACTCTATTCGCTTACTGAAAGCTACAGGCTGTATTTTCCTGGATTGAGAAGAGTTTGTTGGTTTTAGAAGGTTTGTATGTTGGGTTTTTTTAATAAGGAACTTTAAATTGCTGCCAGGTTATGATCTTTGTTTTGCTTTGGCATTGATTTCTGAAGCTGGAACTCTTGACAGCTTTATACAAAGTGCTTTTTAATTTTTTTATTGAGTCGGCATGTGCATGTGGGTATAGACTTCTACAGACGTGTCTTCGTGGCTTTTTTTTAAATTAATTTGAAAAAGTTTGTCTTTTAAAAAGTTATTTACTTTATAATTAAAGCTGATCTTACAGTTGAGCTCTACATTCTTATGTACACATTAAACCAAAGACTCTGACCTGCCTTACAGATAATTAATACTAATCTATTCATCTAGCTGTATCATTCAGTATGATACCCTAAAATGGCAAAGAAAAAAAAAGCAGTTTCAATCAATTTTAGGAAAATTTTGCATTGAGTATGCTCTGAATTTTGCAGTTCGTAAGAAAGACAATAAAATTAATTATTTCAGGTTTTCAAAATGTTGTGACTGTTGCAGTTTTAAGAGTTTTAAGCTTAGTTCTTGGCAAATGCAGCATATTTTGATTTAATAGGATATCTCTACACTTAGTTATTAAAGGAAATGAGTATAAAAAAGTGAGGTCCACTTCTGCACCATAGTATTAACTGAAAGCTCATGACTTGAAATTTATGAATAATTTGCACAATCCTACAGGAATTTGGTGTTCTCACTTTAAATGGGATTTTATCTCCCTGGTTTTGTATAACATTTATACAAAATGGTTTTCAATGACAAAAGCAGGAGCCGGCTGTTACGACTTAGCCATCTCTCCTGTTTAATGTGGCTCAGTGTAGCATTAAATTCTTCTCTCTTTACTCAGGATAAACTGTTGAATTCAACTGAGCTTTAAGATTTTGGTATAATGCTCAGGGTTTCAATTACTAAATAATACTGGAATTTCAGTAACACTGATTGATCGTGGCAGAAATTAGGCTCCAGAGCACTGCGGCCCAAATATTCATCGTATAGACAGATAATATCTATCCAAAACAATTATGACAGTGATTTCTCTGAGGAACAGACCGCAAGCCTGCATTTATATATATGTAACACTATGTATTTAAATGGGGTCAAGCGGGGACAGATCCTTACCTTTGCTGAAGTTTATTTATAATGTAAAACTTCTCTACCCCCAGGAGCAGAAAAAGATACAGGATTGAGCTGTTACTGTGTAATGGGTTTTCTATAAACCTGGGGAAAAAGAATTTAATTTCTAGAGACACAGATGAATTGAGTGCTCAGATTCCACATATAAAGAGCTCACTCATCATTAGGTATGTTATTGAATTTTTACTGTATGAGGTTGTGTGTCTTATCAGTTCTATTTTTTTAATCATTTCATGGAGAGGCATTGTTCATGGCATGCACAAATATATATTTATAATCCAAAACTTTGAGGGTGTCTAAGAGCAAGTACCTTACTTGATGGTCAGGCATTGGAATGATGTGAGTTTTTCCAAAAGTGCTGAGCACCCACTTCTTCTGCTGAAGACATTGGTTTTTTGACATATTTGTAAGTGCATTCTGTTCTGTATGTATGAACAGAAGCATGCCTAATGCCAGTCCCATCTTTGTTTTTCTGTAAACACTTGGCAATTCAATTTACATGATGCATGAATAAAGCAGAAACGGTGAGATATACACCATTTGATCTTAGATCCTATTAAATGATTGTTAAAATATTCCAAGCATAATACTTTCTATAAATCATTGTACATAGCCTGCTACATCACAATATAAAAACAGCATCAAGCAAAATGAATAAATCATGTTGTTTGATTTTACTGGTTAAGTTTAAAGAAGTATTTGAACATAGTTCTTGGTTATTTATGAATTAATCGCAATGTAAGTCAAAGTACTTTCATGTGTTAGCTACTATTTTCAGTTCTGTTCTATAAAATGGAAGTTTCCTTTCTAATACCTTCTTGGAAAATCTGCTTCTTTACAAAAGTCTGTATTTGTTTGCAAAATGTGCTTATATTTGCTAAATTAAACAGTATTTTTGTTACTAAACAATAAACTATGAACACTAAGGTGGTAGTTCTCTGCTGTAGCCATCTCAGTTAAGATACAAGCATTTAATCTTTTTCTTTACCTTTTTCAAATCTATCTATACAAGATTTCAACAGCATATATAAGTGTGTTATGTAGGTACATACAGCCTATATGTATGTACGTACATACATGCTACAGGGCTGCCAGAATGGTTGCATAAGACCAGTAGCTTTTAAACCATTAACCATGGACCAGTTATGTTTTGGAGGCAGCATTCTGTTCCTGTAGCACTGAGAAGGTCATGCTAAGTGTCTACACTAATACTTTAAGGTTGAGCTATCCAGCCAACATGCAAGCCACTTATCTCTCCTGCCTCTACTCCCACTACCACAGCTCGATGCATTGAGCTTCAGATTTCTAAGCCGGCACTACAGATGTGTCCTAGGTGCTTTCATGAAATGTAGGGTTTGATCTGCAAGCTGTGCGTCTCCCCTAGGCTGCTTGGTGTGCATTAGCAGTAGAGAAGGAGAGTGGGTAGAAAGCTTGGAAAAATGAACAAGGGGGTTCCTCTGCTCAGGGCCTGCACAGCATTGTAAGGGCCCAACACAGGGGGAGTTGGAGGGAGGGGAAAGGATGGAGGAAGGACAGAGGGAGAAGAAGGGAAGAGGTTGATTTACCAGTGGAAGTTCAGCAGTTTCCAGCATCAGGCTAAACAAGCCAGTACATAAGCGAAGGAGCCCATAGTATGAGCAGTCAGTGCCATGTTTCCCCATAAGCAATTTCTTTGGGTGTTACTTGTTTATGACCAGAAGGATTCATGGTACCTAAGGTAGCAAATAGGACATCACTGCAAGAAGAAAAGCTTCTCAGTGAAGTGACTACATTAAAACTCTGCCAAATTCACCCTTTGGAAAAACCTTCTAGTCATCAAAATGATTCCCACTAACACTGCCACAAAATTCTGTGGCCCTTCCTGAAAAGCAAATAGTAAATAATAAATCTTTAATCGTTGTACTTAATCTTACGTTGTCACATACTCCCCCCTTACATAAACCCCATATGAGACTGTATGAGCCATTTCACAGAAGCCATAAGAAGTTAACCATAAATTAAGAGTCCACTGCAAATCTGAGACACAAAACTCTTTGATGCCATTGGTTACTAGATTCTTTCAAAATACACTTTCAACTTCCACAAAAAAAGCTGTTTTCTATGTTTTGACCTGTTGCACTGTGAGACACTAGACATTATGTTGAAAGAATCTCACAAAAAACTACAAAACCTAAAACGGCTGTCTAAATACCACGTTTCAAAAGAGAGTAGTAACATCTTGATTGATAGTAAGAGCTAGTGGCTAATACAAGGCTAAGAGAAAGAGTTTATATAAAATTAGGTAAAATAGACAGCATGCTGCCAAGGCAAAAGATCTGGGGGATATGTTATACCAGGAATCCTTTGAAGCTTGAAGAAAAGTGTTTCTAAAGAATCAACATGAGGATTGTGGGGGAGGAAAAGAAAATTATTACTAGGATAAAAAATACCATAGAGTTTTGTGAAAGCTAAGGAAGAAAACCATTACTTAATAGGGAGAAGGACTGAACTGGCTGCTCTGAACACATTTCTTCAAAAACTTTTTCAAAATTTGGATGTACATACATAGCCAGGCAGCCCAGTGTCTTATTTCACATTAAATCCTCTAGCTATTACAACATAATACAGAGTTTCAGAAACCTTGAAGATTCATCCCACTTTTGAAGTTGTACAGTAATGAATACAGGCTTCCCCAGGAGAGGAAGAAGAAAGAGAGGGCATTGATAAAGAACAATAACCAGTAGCCCACCAAGGAGGATATTCTCTGTGGTGCCAAGAGAAATACCAGTTCAAGTACAGGTCCAATGCCCTAGTCATTGTAACCTTCCCTCATTCCCCTGGCAGGAGTGCCTATGAGGCGTATTTGGTGTCTTATTTTGCGACTCCCAAGCAGCCTCTGGTGAGAGGTAGGTATCTCAGATCTGCAAGAACTATGGTGCAACTGGGCATGAGCTGGGCAACTAAAGGGGATTTTGTTGTTGTTTTAATGAATATTTAGATATTTATCATAATTTAGGCAACTAGGAAAGGTCCTCCTGAATTGCTGTGCTACGATTAGGTACCTAAATTATGTCTAACTGAAAATCAGGATGGATGCATGCATGCATTTTCCCCAGCAGAAGCCCAATTTAGGGCAGTCCTTCCTCCAGCTTCTCTGTCCTGACCCCTCAGTTGTGTCATTGGGTCACTGGAGCTTTTTGTGGACCCTCTCTGAAGCCAGATGAGGCAAATAATTTATGTTAAAAACCCAACAACAATAACAAAACAAACAAACAAACAAAGAAATCTAGGTCTTGCAAGGATTTGACATCCTGAAACAAGTGAACTATGATGCACCGAAGAAAGTATCCCCTGTTTTGGCACTAGATAAAATGTTCATGTAACAGAACGCTTAAGATACCAGTTGCTTTAGAAAGGCCTTATCTTCTCTCATTCATTTACTACGTTCACATGACAGTAGCATTGTGAGGTTTTAATTAAACATTTGGAAATTGCTATGGGTTCTTCCAAAGGAGAAGCCAATATAAATAAGACAATTACACTGAAATGGGCGATGAAATAAGTAAGTGATAAAAGTAATTCTACTTGTTACAGCATCTCTCTGTAACATCTGATTGTCTTTTCTTCACATTATTAAAATAAACTCTACTTTCCAAGCATATGTATGCAGATCATTTTTAAATCCAAAGATTACAGAAAAAAGTAATTCTTTCAAGAAGAGTGTTGAGCTTGGCAGAAAGGGTGGGCATCTGTCAGGCCCAGATACAATCAGACAGCTGTGCTCTATCCTGAAAGGGTGTCTTGAAGCTAAGTTTTCCTCGGGAAATAACGTCTTTGGTATGAAAAGCAGCAAAATGTAATGAAGTCTCCAAACAAATAAGTAGAGAAAACAGAAACTCTCAGAGCTCATTGTTATCTGAAATACCAACCCTATATCAGGAGAAAAAATGCAGGATGAGAGAAGGATAACATCTTTACCAAACAGTAAGAAATAAGGGGTGGGAGGATCATCTCGCTTTATATTCTCAATCAAATTAATCCTTTAGATTAGAATCAAAGGTAAGATGTGACTAGCAACAATAATCACTGCAGAGAGACGCTAAGATAGTAAGAGGGCTGGGACACATGACACCTAGGACAGGCTACGGGAAGAGGGGTGGTTAAAATGGAGATGAGAAAACAAGCTAGGTGGAAATCTAACAGCAGTCTTGCAACAGTTAAATGGGAAGGCAGAGCCAGACTTTTATAAGAGGCATACAATGAAAGGACAAGCGGCAATAATCACAAGTTGCAATAACTTTTTTTTTTTTTTTTTTTTTTTTTCTTCAGGAAAAATGCTTCTTACTACAAGCATGGTTAAGCACTGGAACAGGTTCCAGGGAGGCTGTGGAAGTCTCCTCCTTGGAGAATTTCAGAACTTCACAGGGTAAGGCCCCATTTGAAAATGGAAGATGTATTGAATAACTCAAGAGGTCCTTTTCAATCTAATTTTTCCTATGATTCTATGAAATTATGAGCTTATGGTTCCCTGGAAAGGAAGACTGTAGAACAGAATAGTAAGAAAAACTTGAAAAAATGGAAGTACTTCACGGGAAAAATCTGTACTTCTGGGCAGTGCCAGGATCTATTATTCCAGATGAAAATGAGGGGCATCCAGGTGTGCAGATCAATAGGAGAGCAAAAAAAAGATTCCTGGAGAAAGGAGGAACTGATCATGCCTTAAAAGGGATTTCCAAAAATTGAAACAGTCAGAGGCAGGGGTCTATTTCTATCAGAAGGACCTCTCAGATCTATTCTGGGCCTGAATTAGTAAGAAGGTTTTAATGATTTGTTTGGGTGATGGGTTAAGATTTAAATTTAGAGGTGATAGCTTTGGAGGGTAGGATTAGAATTAGGGATTAACTCAGAAAGAGAAATAAAAGGAGAAATGTTCTTTAAAAGATGCATTTCAATATAGAAATGTATGTAGTACTACACATGGATAAGAATAATCCACTGTACAAGCAAATGATGGAGAATGACAGGCAGAAAATTATTTTTGAGGTGTCGCATATCACAAACATGACAAGCCTTTGCCAGAAAAGTAAACCTCACACAGGATGCATATTTCATCAAGATCCCTTTCGGCACTATTTTCTATGATTACTAGAACTTCCCCAAGTTCTATCTGAAATGTCTGGCTGGGTGGAAAATGTGTTTAAAATTGTAACTTAAAAGAATACTATGTGTAGAGAAATACATAGTCTTAACTACTGTGTCAGTGCAAATGAAACAATGGAGAGTGACTTGAGATTGTGAATGCCAAACTAGGTAACAGTGACACAGGATATCTGTATCTTATTAACTAATAAAGGTCTACCAAAGACAACTGCAGGAGTATAAAAGGAAGTTACGAGACCCTGAAATTTTCAAGGGTTACATTTAAAGAACACGTGATGCTGCTAGTGATTGGAGCCTGAGTATATGCTAAATACATGCATACACAGTAATCAGCATATCAGAAATGCATGACAGAAATTTTAGCATCATGATAAGAGGTATAACAAACTGATTCAAGATATATACATGGGAAAAAGGAGACAGGCTGCAGGGTAGTAAGGTCCTACTGTGTGCTGTTTCATTACCACTGCAACCGATTTTTATTTGCCATACTGCTCAAAGAAAATCTGAGTGGAAAAGACAGGCTTTAATAACAGGTGCTGTGAAAGATAACAGCATAAGTGAGAGTTTCTGGCTGATGTAAGAGGCAGTCTCTGGAATGTTCAGTATCTATACCAGCTAGGTGCAAAGCACCAACCCTGGACTAACCAAGTGTAGGTCAGGACCACTGAAGCACCAGCAGTGGCCAGCAAGGCAGACCCAAAGAGAAACAGCCAATAAAAGCAATCCACAACAGTCCTGCACTGCACAAAATACAGCTGAATCCAGCTAGAGTCAGGGTAAAAATCAAAGACTACTTTTCTGCTACATAAAACATGTTACTGCTTATTTTAGCATCTGTAATGAGATGAAGCAGAAATAAAATGCATGTTATGGTGTGCCTTTACATTCCAGCAAATGCCGTAACATTGCAGTGTACTTCATTACATGAGACAATCCATTGATTGGCATATTTCAGCTGTCATTAACATTACAAATCAGCAGATCCTCTTCTATGCAGAAACTATTTCTCACTGCCATCTTGGTGTGTTCGCCTATACTCACGTGGCCCAGCTTTCCCCAGGATGGGAAATACATAGGAAAAGTGACTTAACAAATCACTACTGTTAGAAAAACACCACCGCTCTTGAAATGTTTTAATTAAGCTCATTAAACTGTTTAATTAAAACTATTTAAAAGGCCCATTCTCATTTCCATTATGGACTTTAAAGATCTTATGGCCTCAAAGAGAATAAAGGGGTCCAAAAGTAGCCATAATGTAAATAAGAATTAGCGAACTTCTTTTCACTGGCATTATTTATAGTTAGTGATCTTCTCATGTTGGCTTAATTATCATCTCATTCTAAAAGGCTAATAATTTCACTCCATTACCCTCCAGATCTGGTTCTCTTTCATAAGTAGTTTAACAGATGCCAAAAATAAAAAATAAAAAAAAAAAAGGAAAAAGAAAGCTTAAGAATCTTAAGTAATGCAGAAAATGAAGGCTGTTAAAAGACAAGGTTGGGCAAGTCCTGCACCAGTGATTTGGAATTTGTTGCCCACCATCTCCATCTGCTGAAAGTTAGTGTCTATACCAGCAGAAACAGATTAAATCTTGGAGGTACCACTGTTCCTGGACTGATAAAATTACTTAAACTAGATCAATAGCAGTTTCAAAGGACACATTAGGCTGCTAGTTGTGGTGGTTAAAGATCTGGTTATTTTTGCCAACTCTGCTAGCCACTCACTCTGTCACAGAAAAAGACATACAGTTGGGGCAACAGCTTCTAAAACTGTACAGTCAGGAATTGCTGGAAGTTACCTGTCAATATCCAAATTCATTTGAATTTCAACAAGACTTGGGTCTTTGAAAATGAAATTAAGGTTTTATGGAAAAAAAACTGCCAGTATGCAGATGCCGATTAAAAATGACAATGCATACAAACATTTAACATCTACATACATCCTAACATGCTTCTGTGTATGTACTTCTAGACCAGGTATTACCTGAACAGTGCTAAAATTGACAAGTGTTGAAATGAGCAGGAAGACGAGACCATCTTTGTGTATTCCAAATTGAGAAAATGATCAAACTAATGCAGAATAATTTACAGGGGTGAACATCAGCTGAGAAGTGATGAACAGAATGTATGACCTCTACGTGGTTGCTAGCAGCTTACTTCCATAAAGATACTGAAAGAGGTATAGTCCATCCCTGATGAACAGGACAAGCCATGCAGCCAGGTCACAGAGAGGAGTCAGGAAACAAGATGCTCTGCTGAGTTTGTTTGTTTGTTTCTTTTTAGAGACCAAAGACATAGAATTGAAATACACGTTTCAGTAACTTAGCTCAAACCAGCATATTCTGCAATCTCCACTGAGAGGGTCCCCAAATGCATAACTGCTGTTCTACAATCAAATGTCAGCAGAGCAGCCAAGCAACATACAGGCCTAGAAGAAAAAGGGAGAGCTCAGTGCCAACTGGGGGAAAAAATAACAAAAAACCCTTCTGTGTGGCTACTTGATCACATATGGTACATGGTTTGAGCTTTCTTGTGAATCCCTGACAAGTCAATCTGCTAAGCAGAATTGGAATATTATATCAGATAATGTCCAAGTCCCCATTTTTTTCAGAATTGGTACTCCATTATGTTCCCATTTCAGGCAAAAATGAAGCCTACAGCTCAGTTTGCCTCAACATTTAAGGACAGGTTTCAGTTTCTAATAACTCTGTGTCACCTTGGAAAATTAAAATAGTACCTCTTGTTCTGATTGTGTATGAAAGTATAGCTAAAACAAATTTCATGGCACTGATTAAGTGTTGTGTTCGCTAAACTTTAGAATCCCATCATGGATCTTTCTATATTGGTGTTCACATATGCTGCATGGTGAGTAAGAAAAATCAGATTTCAGGTGCTTACAAGCATGACAAATAGGCACTGAAGTGGCCTTGAGCACTGTGATGTAGTAACACAGAGGAAATTGAAGCATTCAATATTCTGAGGTGCCTGAGCCCTCTGCAAATGGCTCTTGGATAATTGTTAGCAATCTAGCAAAAAAAAAAAAAAAAAAAGTACCCAGTTTTGTTGGGGCTTGTTTTGTTTGTTTTGTTTTTTATACTGACAAAATAAATAGTTTTAATGCATGCAATATAATGTGAATAATAATAATGTGGACACTAACTTGCAGCTATTACTTTAGGTGTTAATCTCTAACTGAAGTTAATACTTAAGATTTAGCAAGTCCCTTGTACAGTAACAAACCTCCAATTTCATGAGGTTACCGTACATGTGTTAATTAGGAACTTTGTGGAATTTAATTCAAGATTGCTGACAGAAAGGCTTGTGATCAGGAGTATTTTAAACTTGTGACTGACAGTAACAGCAGTGCTACAGTCTATTGCCTTAGTTGGACTACGCATTCTGCTCATCTTCATACCCCAACATTTCATTAAATAAGTTGGTGCTTAATAACTCATTAAAAAAATGTACATATATTTGTATATGTTCATCTTTGTGTAAGTCTGCATTCTATAATTGGATATATAATTAAAATGCAGAAATCACATTATATACTTTTATTTTTGTGCCTGTTTCCATCTGGCAAGTAGACCTGCGGAAAGAAATTAATTCATAGATGAGTAGATGACCTGAAAATATTTATATATTATATAATCCATTTAGACATTCACTTTCAGTGAATGAAGACAATATCAGCAGGTATCTGGTAATTAGGTGCCATTAGCACGTGCATAAAGATAAATTTTAATCTGTTCTACTGCAGTGAAACTATGGAGGTTTAATATTTTTAAATTAAGAGCTTCTTTGGTTTAGATTTTCATATATATGGAGGTGTTACAATTCTGAAATAAAGTTACTGTTAAGAAAGTCCCAAAAGATTAAACTAGTGATACTTCCTCTAAAGATTGTCAAGCACTTGTGAGTCATAGCAAAAATTTCTGATTTCTTAACACAAACCTCCCTAATCTTTCAGCAAGAATAATTCTGTATCTTTAAATAAAATTAACTTAGTTGTAGGTCCGATCAAATGTGTAGAGAGCACATAACAGATGAGAACAACAAATTGGCTATTACTCAGTAATATACACAGGTGTGACCCTGCAAAGGTCAATAGCCAACCACTTTGTTCAAGTATGGAAAGTTAAAAATAGACTGTACAAGTGTAGTTCATATAAATTGGTGATGTACAGTAGCCTTCGAAGGCCAATAAGTTAAAAAGTGTATTTAATTACCTAAAATTGAATTGATCTGTACATGAGAAAAATATGAAATATGAACAACCCAGCAGATTTATGAAAGAAATTAAGTGGTAGATTATTAGAATTTCTATTGATTTTGTGAATAATTGTGTCCTTGATTATTTTAACTGTCTTTCCACACATTCAGTCATCCCCTACAAATGAAATGTAATTATTGTTTAAACAGAATCTGAGCACATTCTCAAGCAAAATAATGTAACTAGCGATAGCACAATAATTCAGTAGCTCCCTGCAGCAGTACACAGAATCCATCCAAAATTAGATTGTGTCCCAGCATGCTGCAGAACTACACTTTGCTGGCTCTCCTTATGTTATCAGACAAAGCCAAGTCAGCCACAGGATGAAAGCAGGTATCTGTTGCTTGAATTCTTATTTCTCCCTTAAAGCCAGCACTCCCATACCTCCAACGCCTTATGACCAAGCCTACAGACTGACTGTACAAGGGCAATGATTCCTGGCTAATGGCCAACCTGATGGCTCTCTCCTTCAGGAGCACAGAGGGAAGAAAGAGGACTCTGTTCTTCCTTATCGAGGAAGAACTGAATTAAACTGACAGAAGAAGAGTAGCACGTAGAGGATCGTTGGTTGGTGGCAACCAGGACACCCCGATACTGCAGGGTTTGTGTAATGCAGGTCACAACACTGAGTAAATGTTTCAGACTGGGTGAAGACTCAGGCAGATATCACAGCACCAGTTTTGTCTGGATCTGGTCCAAAGTGGTAGAACCAACTTTATTTTGAGATATTCTTCATGACTCCTTTCAGTGGAAGAAGGGTTCTTTGAAATTTAACATCAGTGTTAATATAACCAAACACCATACCCAGCCATGACATTTCTGTAAAGGTTGCAGAATCACAAACAAGATCTGGACTCAGCAGCTGCCTGTCATCTATGCCAGTCATAGTTGCCAACATAGAAGACTGATTTAAAATTGCATGATGCACATCAAAAAAATGAATTTATACAGGCTGGATTCATCACTAATTTTATAAGTACATCTTGTCACATTTTCCATGCAGCTTAACCCTTTGAAAATACTAGCTATTACTGGGCCAAAAACATCTTCTAGGTTTAGAAGGTTCTTAAATTAAAAATATACTTGGCACTTGTGTTTCAAGTAAAGATTAAAAGCTGGTAAAAAAGAGTTTCACACTGAGCTAAAATGACCCCAGAATGGTGTTATAAATATGCAGAGGCTACAGGGAATAAAAACAAAAAAAGACCATTCAGCAAAGAAAGCTTCTTCCTTTTCAGGATCAAATGTGATCTCAAGCTCCAAGAGAAAAAGGTGAAAGCTATCAAAAACCACACAGAATGAGAATCTGCAGCCAAATTTAGAACAGAAGTGTTCTTCAGCAACATGTAAGGGAACAGGGAAATAAGCATCAGGGATGCAATAAACTGTGGTCAGGCATAAATTAAAGCTAATATTCCTGTGACTAAAAATTCTAAAAATTATATTTAGATTGTCTGTTAGTTCCTGCCTCTAAATCATATAGGACAGCTATGTTCCCAGTTCAGGCTTCTAGACTGAGACACCCAAGTTAGTCTTTGTGAATACTCACTGAGATGACTACTCTCAAGCTTTCCGTAGAGATGAGACAGCTAACTGCAATGAGGTTGAGGAACGGATGTTACTGAATCTGAAGTAAAAGTAAAGCTTGATGTTCTCAAATTGAATATGCCCAATAGTTACCATTAACAAAGAAAGTCTGATAGCATGATTTGTCCAATAAATCTAAGAAATTCAGGCTTAAAAAGAGAAAATACACTGTGTATGTTTTAAAAGGTTGGATGGAATAACTTGGGAACTACAGATTCATTAGTCTGACTGCAATAGTATGTAAGTCTTTAGAGCATACTTTGAAGGATTTTATTTAATGCAAATAAATGGAAACAAAAATAATGGTCCCGTACACTGACCAAAATAGCTTTTGCCATGCCTGTACACTTTCTCAAGAGAGAAAATAGAAAAGTAAAAAAAAAGAAAACCAGAACAAGACTATACACCTATTTGTAGGCAAATGAGCATATGCAAGGCAAACACGGAGCCATCATGTTTTCTGTAATATTCCATGTGCAGCTGTGAATGCTTGCATTAATGCCAGTTAATCTGCAGAGCTATGAAGTGAGGGAAGGGAGCATTGGCCACGGTACTGGAGTTATCTACTACTCTTCAAACACTGTAACCGAATCCTTCACATCCTCCTGGACTCTACCAGAACTGAGCAGATGGAGCCTCACTAAGCTGCTCATTCAAACACAAATGCATAATAAAGCAATAAACATTAAGGGTTTGACATGAGACCAAAGTAGAGGAACAGGAATAGTTTCACTAAAAGTGCTTCTCACTTAAATCTTTCTGTGGTGCTTCTAGTAGAGTGAAGAGTTCATGGCTTAAACCAGGACTAGCAGCATACAATTAAATCTAAGTAAATCTGGTTTACATTAAAAAACAATAAAATGAAAACCAAAGAAAAGACCCTTTGCGACAGCACAGTCTGACTCTGCTTTTATGTGATGCATCAACTTCAAGCAGCTCTGCAGTTTTCTGAGTTTTTGCATCCTTGCAATTAAGGCAGAACTTATCCCTTACATCCTGCACTAAGAGGATGCCTTTCAGCTTGCTTTTGGGGTTTTTTTTGAAAGGCCTGACACTTTTCTCTTTCATTCCTACTCCAGCTGAAGTTTGGATATTTTTTTTTTCTCTTTCCAGCAGTCAAAGCTTTAGAGAACAAATAAAGTGAGGATGAAAAACTCTCTTGCTCAGCTTTTTAATTTAAAGATTTTTGTGCTCTCATTTTTTTTCTTTTTTTTTAATTCCTTGAAATCTTAGGGTCAGTAGAAAATGTGCCATTTAAATATCTCTTTTTCCTGAAACCATAGCAGAAACCATCCATCCCTTTGGGATAAACAAGCTGAGAGAAGACTTTCTTTTTTTCTCTTTGCCATAACTGAAGCAAAATTGCTTGCACAACTGGATTATAACTTTGTTTTAAAGGGGTTTTCTTAATAAATGGAAAGTAGGAGCCAGACTATATAGAAAGATAGACAGGGGCAGAAAAGAAGAGATCTGCATGAAGAAGAAACTTCAAAAGAGTTTTCTCCTACTTCGTGGATATCATATTCTAATTCTCACATATACTTCCTCCTCATAGAGTAATTCTGACTGCAAACTTTTTCATATCAGCTCTTCTGAGTTTTAAGAATGTTTTCACATAATTGGTGATCTTGTGCATTCCAGCCCCTTACACATGGCCCTACTGTTTTGTCAGGATGCATTCCTGCCTCATTTTATTAAATACCCTGAGGACAATATTAGTTGCAACACAGTTAGGCAAGGAAAAGAATGCGAAATGGAGTCTTAATTCTGAATTCCCTGACCAATCTTGTTGTTCAAATAGAAATAAAGAGTATGGAAGAAATCCAAACAGGAGGAGAACACAGTTTTCTGTGCTTATTCAAAGGATAATGATGTCCTAAGGGAACCAATAAAAGAAAATGAAATTGTACAAAGGACACCTCCAGTACATCTAGTAAATCTTGTAGGAAAACACAACAACAGAAATCAATAATAAAAAACTATCCACAAGGATGCTAAATAAAGTAAGCCAGGAACAAGCCCTTTTGAAATGCATATATTGTAAGCTGAGTTCTAAGACTTCAAAATCATTATTCATAATCCAGGTTGAAATTCAATCAAGATATTTACCCAGGGTTTACCTTTTCTTTTATGCAACCTGAGTTTATATAAATTACCAGGGAAAAAAAACATGGCAAACCTCTTCAGCATAGTACATACCACGTACAGTTTCTGCTCAAAACCATTTCTGCATTTGCCCAAAAGATGTATGCATGTTTAAGGAAGGTAGTCCATATGCTATTTTGTTCCATTTGCATAGATGGTTACTCCTGTTAAAGCTTGTTGATTTTTATGTAAGAGGAACAGCAAAACAAAAGCATGAGTTCAGAACAACAAAGTAGCAAACTGCACCGCTTCACAAATACACCCACTACACATAGCGCAAGAGTATTCCAAGATCAGCCTGACTATTCTATGTAGCAGGCATAATAGTGTATTTTTTATATTCTACTCATTTAAAAGGGATAATCAGATTTTCATCAAATTATTGCCACAATTACCTCTTTCTATTGAAACTAAGCACAATAAAAATAGAGTCTAAATGGGTTTTGCGTAACTTTGGAAAGAGCGGGGGGGAAGTCACTGAGTGAACTGTAATGATGCTTGACAGAATGGCAGGAATGAATCTTCAGATGTGCTATAAAATACATGTGTGAAAAAAAAACAACAACCCACCAGGAAACACACATTCTACTAGCCCAATACTTATGTGCATAAACCAACTTATATTCATTAATGATCACAATACATCTCTGTCTGTTTTAAGAGACAAGTTCCTATATACTTATGCAGTGCTTTGAACTCTGCAAAGTTTTTTAATTTAATTGTTTTGAATGAGTCCTGCACACTTCAGCAGTACTTATGTTTTCAGGTAATCCAAAATTCATCTTAAAGTTTGAAGAGAATTCATACATAAAGTATTGGCAATTCAAGTGGCTGACTCTTAATCTGTCAAACGATATATCTTCAAAATTACAGCAAAAGCCTGTTTTTGGAATATTTAAGGTCTGGTCATTCATTCCAGTTTATCAATACCAATGAATCTTGGCAAACATAGAGGCTTTGGTTGAAGTTCGTATTAATATAGCACAAGGTCCCAAAGAAGACTTTCCATCTCACTAAAAGCTTTTTTAAAGATTTAACTAGGAAGATGCTAATCATATAGTAAGATTTCTGTGCTGGACCCACATTTACCCTGGAAGAGTTTCCCACACATTGTCACAGTTATTAAAAATGAATGCAAATACAGAATATACAGCAAAAAGTCCTTTTTCAGTACTACAATAATCATGGCATTTACATTTCAGAAACTGCTGAATAATGGGAATGATAATTCTGAAATTATTTGCTGCAATCAAACTTTGTGCCACTAAAAAAACTCTTATTCTAAAATATGCAACACTAAAGTAAAGTACAGGAAAGGTTCATGGAAAAAGCCCTCGGTACTTACTGCATCATATTTTATAACTTAAAGACTAGCTGTATCCAAGTCTTAGAACATTTAATACTTCCATTTCCACCTTCTGTTTTTCCCTTGAGGTGTGCTTTATCACATGGGTACACAACTGAGTAGGGATGGTCTGACTGACCTCACCCTTCTCTTAAAAGTCCAAGATGAATTCCCACTTACTATAAATGATCAAAGTTTTATGGACTAATGACAGTTTAAAATACTTTTTTTCCCACTTTCACTGCAATCCTGTCATTAAGACTAACAATCTAAAGTAGCTAAGAGAATGAGTAAGCAAGATGATTTACACAGATGATAGTGCAATGGTAAGAAGTGGGGAAAGATTCTTTGAAATTTTTTGTAGCTGAACCATTAAAAAGATTTACACCAAGGTCTTTAAGTGAAAAGAGAGCATTGCCAAAGAGGTCTGGCAAGCTCTTCTATCAATAAAATACTCTGCCCCATAAATTTAGCCAAACCCTCAGCTTAAAACCTGATTAAAAGCTAGAAGGAACTTTGTTACCAAAGATAGCCCACCGACCCAGTATCCAAAGATACTGCCTATAAAAATCAGACAGGATAGCAACTCTTTTATAAAATCTTCACCACCATTGCATCTCCTATACTTTTCCGTGAGGCCATGTACAGAAACGGAGGAAATATTTAGCATGAGAGAGCACAGGTTCTAATACAGGACAAAGTTGTGTTGAAATTATTTAGGGCTGGGCACAGCATTAAAACCTTATATGTTTCTCTACCTGGCTGATCCATACCTTATGGCAAGACTTACAAAAATCTTGCCATACAGAAGACTCATAAAATATGTATGTATCCTTAGAAGGTTTTGGTTTTAACTTATTTCAGAATATTTAGTTAATTTAGAACAAGCTTGTATCTTTTTCATATCCCACCTCATACCATTTTTGTTCTTTAAAGATAGCCTCAAGAGGCAGTCATCAGATATGGATTCAGGTGTAGGGCAGGTTCAGAGTCAAGGCTTGATTTTATGACTGTACCAGAACATATATTTGGAATCTGAAAGCAGCAGTATTTGATATGGTTTGCAACAAAGTTTCAAGACAAAGCAACAGAAAGAAAACAGGAGGTTTTCTGTTACTCTCTATATCAGAATGTTATTATTTGTTTGGTGCTAAAAATGGGCTTAAGGTTATAAACATGAGTGTTTTGACAGTCCTTGCTTCAGGATCAGCTGTTCATGACATTTCCATCAACTTGGATTGCAGCCCATCCAGATCTAGAAAACAGGTGCCATCCAGTTTTGGACTTCACCCCAAATCAAGAGTAGGGATAGATACTCATATGCACTCACCCTCACCCTGAAAGTCTGAATAAAGTGACAAACTTTATACAGGGTACTCCAACAGTCAAATTCTAGTAGGAAGAAAAGTAAGGAGACAAAGTGGTAGACAAGGAAAAGAGCATGATGGTTTCTTGGTCTTTTTATGCCATAGTAGTTCACGCATCTCTTCTGTCTGAGGGCAGGAGGTTGCCACCATTTAGACATCCCTGAGCCAAATTCTTTAACCTCCAAACAGAAATACATAGAAAGAAATCCACAGGGATGGTAGCCATGTTGGCTTGTTGACCACTGCATACATCCTGCGCAATTTTAATCCACAAGCTGATTCCGGACACAGCCTTGGATAAGTGGTCCATCATACTAGCCTTGAGTTTCTATGGAAATTTATAATAAGCAGCTGAATATCGTTCAGGAATTGTTGTGCTCCTTTAGCCAAACAAGGATGGAAGAGAAAGACTCTGAAAAGGGGAGAACCCCTGCTGCCACCAGCTCCATAACCAACAACACATTTTTCAGATCATTGCTGCTATTTGGCAGTCTATAGGCAGGCAGAAATGTCAGGAAATTTCAACCACTCTGGTTACACAAAGATTACAAACACTGCTGGCATCGTTTACATACACATCCTTAGAATGAGGCCAATCCCACTCCTCTTTCTGCTCAGCCTTTCCTCAACCGAACTTTGAGCACTTTGAGGTCCAGCTTCTAATTCTCCAGCTTTTGCCCAGGTCTGGGACTACATACTGGACAGTATCAACACCCAGCTGTCACAAAATCCAGTTATCAGCATAGTAAAATGATACAAAAAATTCATAGGGAGCCAACACTGCATCAAAGGAAAGTCAGCCTACAAGTCTTATTGTCAATCTTTTATCTCCATCACAGAATAATCTCCTCTATCCAAACACAAATATCTATTGCTCTCTAAAATACATTTAGTGTCTCTGGTAGTATTCTGAATAAGATAGGACAAAAACCACTGAAGATTACTCATGAAAGTTCTTGTCAATTTTTTCCTCTGTTTTTTTGGTCAGAATTCTAAGTTTTAGCAAATAAACTTACTATTTTAAATAATAAGAGAACCTGTCCCAGCATCACATGCATTCATTCAAAAACATACATTCACATGTGCATAAGGAAGACTCTAAAGATGGGTATGTCCTATAAACAAGAAAGAGGACAGAATGTGAACTTCATGACAACAAAGTTTTAACTGAACACAGAGATTTTGAACTGTTTTAGGAAAGTGTTTGGTTCACATCCATCAAAAAAGCCATTTATCAACCATCAACAAGGTGGATGAATCAGGCAAAGCTGGGAAATGGGAGATGACTTCAGGAACGAGAGGATGAGGTGTTTGGGAAGACATGATGGGAAATAAGTGGAGGCACAGTTTGTACATGTTCAGATAGATAAGCTCCCAGCACCGGGAACAAGGGCTCACATGAGATGCTTTGGACAGTTTATGTCATTTCACTCCTTAAGAGTCAATACTTATTTCAAAAAGCTAAGAGTCTTTAGATGTTTCTGCAGTTTGGAGAGGGATACCTCTTCTGTAAATGCAAATACATCAACTCACTAATGGCAGATGGTAAGCTTGGTCATAAACAGAATGATTTTACTCTCTGGCCAACATCCAGACATAAGATCAAGTTGTCAGGATTTTTATATAGGTTCCTTTCTCATGGGAATGAAGGAAGAATTGCATATATTTCTTCATTTATGCACAAAATATTAAGGAAAATTTAGCAGGCAGCTTTCATAGAAACACAGTATCTTTCCCCCTCCCCGCCCCCCCGCCCCCCCTTAGCATGTTGTATAGCAGTCTGGGAAACCAAAACAGATCATGCGTTGAAAAACAGTTTTCAGAACAATTCATTAAAAGCACTGAAGAATGCTTGTTGCTTACATATTCTCCCCAGATGATGTGTTGACTGCACATATACAAGCCCTCATTCCTTACAGACCTGGTCCCAAGAGGTTGAGTGAGAGAGTTAAAAGTGGTAACACACATTACTCATTCAAGTATGTGAAGTTAGATAGGTTCAGAGGGGATTACAAATGTCATTTTTGCTACTGAATCTCTTTCACGCTAAGTACTGTTTACTGCACACATTCACACAACATTCCCCTTTGGCTGCACAATCAGTAGCTCTCAGATTTGTAGAACCATTTCAATCCCAAGTATCTTACTTGCGGGAAATGCTGCATATTTCTCTTGTTTTCAGCATGCTGGGAAAGACATGAAACTTATTTATAAAGAAATGGTTTCTTTTCTCCCACGTTTTCCCTCTAATGTGAAATACAATTTTTACCTACTGCATATTGATGACTTGGATACTATTGTGATTTACAGCACTTGTTTCACTCATTTTCATTGCAATTTGTTGTTTCTGAGCAAATTTTCTTTAGCTCGACTTTGTCTTTCAATTACTGGGTTGTCTTCTACAGCGTATCCATTTAAAGAAAAAGTTATGAAATAAATTTGATACTATTTACTAGTATTTGTTCCGGAGTACCTATTGTGCCTTTTGCCAGTAGATGGCAGCATGTGGCTGCTGAGCTCGTACGGGCTCTGTGCAAAATGCCTACAGGGGACACAAACTTCAGTGAGAACAAGTGGGTCTTTTT
Organism: Haliaeetus leucocephalus; assembly: GCF_000737465.1. Classification (NCBI taxonomy): domain Eukaryota; kingdom Metazoa; phylum Chordata; class Aves; order Accipitriformes; family Accipitridae; genus Haliaeetus; species Haliaeetus leucocephalus. The sequence goes on along the minus strand of NW_010972887.1, from coordinate 4,322,121 downwards.
AAACTCACATTCCTATATGTTCTCTCACAACAAAATGCTGTAGTCATGTCTTTTACAAGTCCTTCAGGGGCTGAGACAAACAGTGAATTTTTTCCTTGATTCTTGGTTTGGTTTTGCAGTTTGGTTGTGGGGGTTTTGTTGTTTGTTTTGGGTTTTTTTTTTTTTCAAACTAATGTTTCGCAGAAATTAAAAGATTTCTGGAAAGCAGAGATAAGCTGGATGAAGTCTCTTGGTACAGATACTTGGAAAGGTTTGTAAATTTGGAATTCCAGCCCTGTGTCTGCAGTTCAGGACATCATTTCTAGCAACAAAACTAGCTCTTCTATCTCTGCCTCTTCAGAATTCTTGACCACACAGGATATTTTCCTGCCATCAAACAATATACCACATACATAACAATTTCTCCCTTTGCTATCTGTAAAAAAGGCAGCAGCTGTGTATCTATGAGTATACACCAAACAAATTTAAAGTAATGAATTCCAAAATTTTACTACTCTCTTCACTCATTTCCATATGATAATTCTAATAGAAACAAAACCCAAGTAAGTAGCATGTACAGATTTAAGTCATTCTAAATTCCTAATTCTTTGCATTTTCAAAACCAAAGTGGGCTTGAGGTAATGAACACTGTTACTTGCACTTGCAGTCTACGGTTTGCTCCTATGAGTAAGCAATTATATTAAATGCTGTGGGCAACATAACAAAAATGCATTTTTCTCTCCCTTGCGTGCAAGGTTTATTTCAATTCATGTGATGTGGTCCTTTCAGGTTAGGAAGTTTAGAATGTGTTTATAACAGAGTTTTCACAGTGTATAGGCAGTCTTCTCATATATCCTCTTCTATCCTATTAACAGAGCCTGGATATATCCTTTGCACTTTCTGACAATATAGCAGCTTAACAGTATATTTGACTGGTAATTTTATAAAAGTGCAAAGAATCAACAGCCAGGTCATGCATCCCCTGTGTCATGTTGATGCTATAGCCAGAATGACTCAGCCATGTCAAAATACATGCTAAGGAAACAAGAATCTATTTTGGATTGTTAGTGGTTTTTTCTTACCTGAAATGATCTCATTAGCCTTCTTCTGTCCCTCAGAAGCAGCTAAAAATCCACTTCTTCCATGTTGCAAGTAGCAGCTGCTTCAGCACTGTAGTGAAAGAAAGGCCTTCTGTCAAACAATATAGTGCCCTTCTGTCAAACAATTGATCTTAATAAAGCAAGGTCTCAGGAGGGCCTTCTAACATGTGAAAGCATATAGATTTTTTTTAAAGCAGCAAGTCCATTTGGTTTGAGCTTGTAAGGGTAGTTTGCATGGCTCCCACGCCAGAGGTATGGTCAGAGCATGCAGCATTGATGGAAACACTGGCTGTGAAGCCTATGCTCCTGGTGGGCTCATGTGCTAGAGCCACAGGATCCTCCAAGCCTCTGAGGCTGGGCACCCAGATTGGGGCCTCTCCCTACCCAGCTCCTGCTGCCCCAGGACGCTCAGCACCTGTCAGGAGGAGCATGTGGTCCCCCAAGCTTCTCCTTGCAGCTCCTTGGATTATATAGTCTCTAAAAGCCCATCTGTCAAGGAGAGAAGTTGAAACCAGCTGCTCATTCATGGAGAGTACCATCAGGCAATTATTGCCATAGACTATCTCAAAAAGCCCAAATTTCAATATGCCTTCGAAATTCAGTGTGCTTTGAGTTGAAACAGATGAACTGCAAAGAAAGATGTAAAAATCCTTTGTACTGCTAAGCAGTATTAATGGAGTAAAATGATGATGAGATTTAAAGACCTCTAAGGTAATGACAATTTAAATGGTAACAATTATAGTGATGAACGGCAGTAAGAGGTCTCCATCAACCCAATACTGTAAACACAGGCAACAGATTTTCCACTTCCCCAGCTTCTAACTCTGCCCGAATATATCCTATTTGCAACTATTGCTTCTCAGTTTCTGAGCACACCTTATATTCAGCATGGCAACTGATGACACAATTCTTTACCTCTTTGATAAATACTCTTTCTTATCCTCTGATTTCTTTTTTATGACCTCTTTTTCCTTATTACCTTACCATTAATCTCTATTTCCTCCCTGATTTATCCTTCCCAGTGTTTCCTCCCCTGTTTCTTCAGGTCTTAATAAATTTGATGTATCATAATATTGGGGGGAGGGAAGAATCTTCTCTGAAGTAGCATTTAACAAAGATAAGGTTAAAAGAGGGGCAAGAGGACCTAATGTCATTATATATTTAAATACTGCTAATAGTGCATGAGCAGGCACGCCAGAATTCACCAGCTGTCCCTAAAGGTACAAGCCAGCTTTCTGTCTCCTCACATTATAGCCTAGTTTAACCTCTGTTGTAGCATATCTCAGCACAAAAAGATTATAAAATCTGCTCCACTAGGACTAGAGCTCTAATTATTTGCTTTCAGAAATATGTTGTTCTGTAGAGTTAGAAATGTAAAGATTACATTCAGTGTTACAGATAGCTAACACAGCAGAAGTTTAATAGTTTTATAGTATTTGTTAAAGCAGAGTGGATGAGCTTGCGTAACAGGAGAAGATCCTTCAGAGATATCTATATAAAAGATATCTATATAGATATATCTATCTATACAGAAATATGTATATATATAAATATATTATATATGATATACATATATAAATAATATTTTATATGTGGATGAACTATGATACCATAAAAAATAAGCAGCATTTGGCTTAAATTTGAGTCATCCATGGGAAATAGTTCTGGACATAGAAACATGCAAGAAATTAAGCCACAATTTAGCAGAGGCAAGAAGATAATTGTGCTGCCTCCAGCTAATAGAACAGCCATTGAGTTGCACCTAATAGAACAGCCATTGAGTTGCAGTTAATAATATCTGATCTAGACAGTTTCAAATGTTTAGGTTAATTGGCACCTAAATGCAGTTAGAAAACAACAGATCAAAATTTATGAGGAGCCACATTCTCACTCCCTTCCCCTACTATTAGGAAGCAAAAATAGGGTCTACAAATTAGAAAGAGAATGAAATTCTAGGTAAGTGTGTGGATACAAAGAATCTGGATGCTTAATTTTGGCTATGTTCATCTGGGTGTGCAACTTCTAGTGCTTGCCTTTGGCTTTTCCATGCTACCACATGTACCATTTTTCTTGATTTATTCAGTGTCTGAAAAGGATTTAGTCTTGTCTTGGATACCCATCTGGGACAAAATGCTCTCTGGCAGCCTGCTGTGCCTGTATCTCCCAGGCTTCCTTCAGACCTTCAGCAAAAGCAGTTTTACATCGTAAAAAAGTTCTCTGAAATTCTTCTCAGACAAGCTGGTATTTTGTTAGGGCTTTTTTCACCCAAGAGAGATTATGTGACTGCTCACTTATTAGCATCCTTTAGCTACACTGTATTTATAATTTGCCTAGGTTAATAACATATACTGGGTACTACATCTTCATCGAGCTTCTACAGCTATGCCAAATGCCATCAGTGGGAGATTACAGCAATGAAGCAGGCTTCAGTTCAGCAATTCAACCAGATTCAGTAGTGAGTTCTGTTCTGATGAAGTCTCTGTTACAAACACAGAAGCCCCTGGCAGCAATTAACTTTGGCAAATTTTTGGACATCTGGTTTATGTGGCTGGCTGCCAGAGGTAGAAACCTATTTCACACATTATGCAATACATAACCAACATCACCACAGCTAAAAGTTTAGAACTGCTCCACATTAAGAAAATACTTCACTCTTCTGTTTAATCCTTCATAATTTTACTGTTAAATAAAACATCTCAGATTTCATCCAGTCTTTCATATTTTCTAATATTGCCTGTATTAGGCAGCCCTTGTCCTTATGTAAGTTCCTGTATCTACAAAACTATTTCACTTAACTGTTTATAAAACAACTTCTCAGTTCTAACACTGCCGGAAAAGTTTCGGTTAAAGTGTCTGTCCCTCTCGTTCTTTCCTTGTATGGACCAATGTTTTGGAAATGAAGCCAAGTAACAAAAATTAGACCTAGCTTGCGAGGAGACAGTACATCTACAGTAGCCAGCTGTGATGCACGAGTGAAGCTCTGGCTGGTGAAACTACAGCTGAATTTCAAAAGTCTATGCACAAAAGGTCTGCAGATTTTTTTAATAATCTGGCCTCATTCTGAAGGAGAAGTAGGAATTAGAAAGGAGAAAGAAAGTTGTGGGCACGTGATCAGCTGAGGATATAAGCCACACTCAGGCAAACCAAAGGCATGATTTGATGTGGTTTCCTCTGCAGGCAAATTCTTGGGTATGTAACACTCCCGCTCTGGGTCACTTTTGGCAACTTCTACCATGCACAAAGAGATTCTGGAAGTAGGGTACACACATGTAAAAGTACAAACCAATTCATTATTGTCCAATACACAAAAATGATTGATAGGATTAATGAGCTACCAATCCAATGATTGAGAAGTTCACTGCTCCAGAGATGACATTCAACCAACATTTGCCAGCCAGGCAAATCGTGAGAGGAAGCTTTCCTCTATTTGTCCTTGGGACAGGCTGATCTTCAGTGCTGCAGTGTTGCCATCCTCAGTCTCTTCTCCTTAGGAGTGTACATCTTTCCATGTTTGTTTTTCCTTTTGAATCCTTGAGCTGCCAACTATACCCTTCTCACCAACCTTATCTCTGCAGTTTCACCTTTCTTGTTTTGCATGGCTCTATTCTATGTAGGCTTTTATAGCTCTTTCTATCAGGGTTTCTCAGAAGTCTAAGCTGGGGTTACACAAGCATGCTGTGTGCAAGCTGGGTCTTGGATCACAGACAGCTGAACTGCTGGGAGGAGGGTTACAGGTATGACAGGCTATTCTGGAAAAAAACTATTGAAATTATCTTATGAAAAGCCATCTCTTTTACTGTCAGATCATGTTGCTGCGAGGGAGCAGAGAGCAACAACACACACTTAATAAAATAAAAGAACCTCTTTGCATCTCATTCAACTCTGACACAGCAGTGATAGCAGCAGAGGATTCATTGTTTAGGAGCACTGATCACACAAAAGCAGATAGAAGTACATAACAGACCTCTTCATTTGTACTAAGAACTTAAGCAACAATAAGCCTACTTATGCCTGCAGATGGTTCGGTGCCTATAATGTTTGGCTTGGGTTTTAATGCAGAAATATCAAAAGCTGTTAGTGGCAATGCTGAATGACCTCCTGCCTACAGTCAGTGATTTTCTTTTAATACTGAACACATACTACAGAGTGACTGATCATATTTTGAGTCTCATTAGGCAGTCACAAATGGAAGGAAAAGAGGCACTAGATAACTGTCTCTGCCCTGATGAGCAATTGCAGGATACACCACTGTCAGCCCTCATGGATAAGAACTTGCACACCCTGGGAACGCATCAGCATAGGAAAGGTTGCTGCATATAACCAGCCTATGCAACAGTGCCAGATGTGACACTGCAGGAGAAACGCAGGAAGAAACAAAAAGACATAATGGATATAACAGCCTTACATGTAGCACTCTGTCTCTCTTGTGAGATGAAAAAATTTCCATATCTTACCATGTAATCAAATCTAACTGCATAAACCCACTGCTTTATTAAGTTGAATAGCTAAATCAGTCTTTTCCATCTTTTCTCAGTTGGCAGGCCCTTAAAAATGTTCCAATATTCCAATACTGCAAATGTAAACCAATTTATAATTAGCATGTTTTTCCTGGTTGTTCTTCTTAATCTCTGTAAAGAAATACATTAACCTCAGGACAACAGGTCAGAAAGCCACTGAACTAGACCATTTGGCATAAGCACAGGTCTGCGCTTGGACCATTGCCATTTACACATACGCGGGGCTGCTAAAAGGAGCTTGCAGTAGAAGTAGTTAAGCATTTTCAAAGTCCCTCCAACCGCTGTGAAGAGAAGGAAAAATGACAAATACAGCAGACATAAGCCACCTCACTATAACGCTTTTGCTTTTTTTAACGTCCCAGCACCTTTCCACTCCTTACAGTAAGGTTTGTCTTGCCAAACACATCGTATCAAGCACTAGTATCAATAGATTTCATCTTGAATATTGGTCGTCCCAGAAAATTAACAATTAACAACAATGGTAAGTGTTTCTAGAAAACTGTCACAAATGCTGTAAGCTTGTGGAAATTGCAGTTACTAAATAAAAATTCCTGGTAACTTAAAAGCTTTCTGAAGTAACCTCAAAGGAGGCTATATATGTCAGATTCCACCTGCCTAAGCTTATGTCCACTGTTGCTTTGAAATGACTGGCAGCATCGCTACTGATGACAAAGCACAGAGCATTATCTGTTTATACCAATGGTTTTGACTCCTAAAATGAATTTTCAGCTGTAGGCCTTCCAATAGGCTCTTCAGTTGAAGATTTCTACTTGCTACACTTAACTATTCACAATCTGGCTACAATGTGCCTTATGTGGTCCGAGAATAAGGAGGGAACTGCATGATTAAACAAAATCCCAAGCTATCTTTTATGAATTATTTAATCCTACAAAGCATATTTCCCTCGATTCATTACTTTATTGATGATATTTGCTGATTGAAAAGTTACAGTAGTACTTGCCTCCACTAATCATCAGATCAAAGAAGGCTGTTAGGGTTTTAATTTTGGTAACACTTCTGAGGAGTGTCTTCTGATTTGAGAAACCTAACTTTTCTCATCCACCTGGGCATTTTCTTTTCTTCCTCCCTCCTGATTCCACTCTCAAAGAAAAATTAATCTGTCAAACCTTTCTTACTCTACTTCTGAGACTTTTAAAGATGGCAGAAGCATTCATGGGTCTTTTCAACTTAGTCTTACAACCATAAATTTGACAGAACTCTGCAAGCAAGAAAAATGAGAGTGTGATAGATTTGTCAAAGACTCGGCAGATAAAAATAAATGTAACAGGACATATATATGCCTTTTTCTGCTGTAAGTGAAAGAAAACCTCTTCAGAGTCACCAGCAGGAACACTCCGTTCCTCATCTTCCAGTCACACCAGGTTTACGTCTTTGTCTCCCTGTGATCAGAGGGATGATGTCTCCTATTCAGTCCAGCAGTATCAGACTTGATGATATTGATCATACCTGATGATGCAATTTTAGACTCCTGTAACCTCAATGCCATTGTAGATTAATTGCTACCGCACTTTCCAGAACAGGGGAATCTCAGTCTGTTCCAGATCTCTCAAAGTTAATGTAACATTCACTGCTGTATTTCAATTTTCATACAGGTATCTATCCCCTGAGCTGGATGGTAGAGTAAAATCTGAGGTCAACACAAAACAAACCGCAGTGTGACCTTATATAGGAAATGTTAATAGGTCACTCATAAATTATTGCTGCTCTCCTTAGATAAACCAACTTGTCTCAATCTACCATTTTTAGGCAGCTTGTCCTTATTGAGACAGGTTTTTCAGAACAAGAGGCAAAGCTAAACACCATTGACTGGAATATGTGGCAAACTTCACTGCAAACCCATGGCTGTGTCCCTGGGCTTCTGGTCCAACAAACACAATTTTTCCCAGTCAGGCTTCTTTTTCCCCACATTTGTTTGAATTTCAAGCACCTGGTCTCCGGAGGTTACAGATTTTTCAAACAAAATGCCAGCAAATGCAAAACAAAAACCAACAAAATATACTACCTTGTTTCAGGAAAGACTCCTTAGGCCCTGTGATTTATTCCAGTGCTGAAAAAACTGAGCACCTTCGCAGCAGGCTTTGCCAGTTCTCCAACTGTGCTGGAAATTAGAGACTGCCTTTCTTACTCTCTTTATCCATAGAGGGAAGCTCTTTCTCCAGAGGGTCAAAGGATAGCTTCATCCAAAGTTCCTCAGTGGTTCTGGTCTGGATTCTAAAGAAAAATAAGAGGCTTGTGTTGGTTTCCCCACTCCTGAACTACCCTTCCCAAGGTACTTCCCGCCTCCCCAGCAGGTGTGAACTCAGCTGGGCCACAATTTAAAAGTGAATGTAGCAGACTGATGCTTGCCCCAGAGGTTACTGTGCCTGAAAAAGGATTAGATACTTAAAACAACACAGAAATGAACTATGGGTAAAATTAAAAAAATAAATAAAAGAAAATTTTAAAAAAGGGATGCTGTTTTCAGTGCTGAAAATAAGGCACTGAAGTCCACAATCACCTTTACAGTGAAAAATAATTTCCATTTCAGATGTTAAACATGTTAAACGGAGGTTTTTTGCCTTACTATTTAAATTGCAAAATCTTGTATTGAATGTGAAAGGAAACTTTTGATTTATGAGCAGAAAAACGGTACATTTAGAAGTTTGAACTCACAGATGAATGAGTAACTAACTACAGACTGCAATGGTCTACAACACCTGTACCACATTTAGCAGCAGCAGGGCTTGTATTACAGGCTGTAATTCTTTGATCCCGTAACTGTGGCACTGAGTATAGGAAATCAGTGGAAGAAATTGCACTTCCTCTCCACCTCAGCTGCCTAATGACAAGCTTACAGACAGGATCTGGGAAACAAACTCTTGACATGAGGAAAGCTCGAAAGATTCCCAGTTTCCCTGGGATATAAAAATGTCTGGTGAATAATTGCTTTGGCATTGTGGAAAATTATAAAGAAAACAAAGAATTTGTGCTGATTTTCAAAACCAACTAATTATGTACTTAGCCTAAGAGCTTGCGTTATTTGTCAACCTGCTATAATTATTCTGATAACATAATGCATGTTCTGGATGTTTTATGAAGGATTTTATCTCACGAGGTACTAAAGACCACTGGGATATGTGCTGTGGTCTAGCCTGGGTAGATTTAGAGTAATAAAAACAAAGACTAATACAATTGTTGATAAACAATGTGAAAATAGATGCAGAGCACCCTGTCTTAATCAGTGATTCAAGTCACTGCTTATGTTGGAAATTATGTAAATAAAGAGATATCCATTTTGGTAAATTTGGCCACAGAAATGATCTTTTTAAAAACCACATGGGACCTCTTTAACGAAGAAAAAGATATTTTCTTCTCTATCTTTGAAAAAGTTCACTTGGGCATGTTATCATCTCTTTAAGATATTTATATCCCTGACTTGCTAAAAATCTAAAAAACATTAAAAATATTATATTTGTGTTGTCTTTTAGAACTATCCAGAGTTCACCTTGATACTTAGTAATTGTGCATGTTCTATACAGATTTTTTTCTTATCACTCCTCATCTGAAAGTTGACTGTAAAAAAATTGCATCTTTTTATAGAAGAGATTATGACTTAGAAGTGTAATAAAAGTGAAAGTGAAGTGGATTTGGAAGCGTGCACTGAACATTATTTTTTTCAATACCAAATGAATGCAATAACAAATTCTAATCTCTCAAGTCATCACTTTAGCATGGCTCTGTGACTTTTTTTTTTCATAATATTAAGTTGGAATTTTTTTTAGCAGAATTACACAGCAAATATTTTTGTCATAATGCAGATTTGCTTATTTTGTCTCCTGGATCAAACATAAACCACATGGTACAGATGTGCTGATACGGTTTATTCGTATTCTATGGAAAAAATAGTTAAAAAAAAATTAAAACTCAAAACAAAAATCTTAAAAAAATAAAACAATGTTAGGACTTAGAACCTTAGAGCTAAAGTAAACAGGGTAGCCAGAGCATAAATGAATCTCACAAAAGAGTCCATTCTAAATGATAAAATATTTCTTTGCAAGAAATTAACTGATAAAATAATATATGATGGGGAAAAAGAAAAACCCAAGAGTATTAATGCAGGGACACTCTGCCCTCAAATGCTATGATTGCTCTATGTGAATATTTAGTATTGCAGTAACTCTAGCTAGTATGACTTCTAAAACCAATTTTATTTAATAGCTCTTTCTACCCAGATACAGATAACTCATTTTCCTTTAAAGTAGAATTTTCATCATTACTTTCTCTCATTATTATATCCTGCAAAATCTTTTCCATGTTCCTGTTTTGACATGTCTAGCCATAGCTTATAAACTTTGGAAGTTTAACTATTCTAGTAAATTATAATACATCTCATAGATTTTAAAATAAGAAATGTGGAGAATTTGAGTGATCTTAACTTTCTACCAAGGGTAAAGCACTATCTTAAATCAGAATTAATCTATGCCTAGAGTATCCCCTGCACTTTGACATAAGAACATATAAAAATATTGTGAGGGATACAGTAGATTAAATAGATAACTTACTTCACCTGACACAGTTACTGATATGGCTCCAGTTCAAGAAAGTTTCTCTGTTGAAAATGTTTATAGGTGACTAAAGTCAATGAAGTTGGGCTGATAACTGAAATGCTTTCTTGAAAAGGACTTCAATACAGGCTGCAGCACTTCCCTGAATGGGAACTACTCATCATCAAAAACCATTTGATTCACAAAACCAAATACATAAATAAATACATAATTAAAAACAAAACAAAAACCACCACACAAATAACATATATTTCTTGTGACTATTACAGCTGAAATCCTGCAAATTCTTCCTCACATAATAAAACATTATTATTAATGGGAAGAGATAGAAAGAAAAAAAATGCTGGAATGTTAAGTTTGGTCTAGTCTTTGTAAAAGCAGGAAGATCAGTCACCAAATTGTCTTCTAGGTCCTGTTGTATCAATTCCTTTAATATTTGCTCAGGTATTTTGCCCGGCATTAGACTTTGACTAATGATTACTGATTTCCAGATGTCCCTTTTTATTCATTCATTCATGCTTATAAAAAGGTTTAAAATGTATTGATTACCACTACTGCATACCTTTCCATTTTAATTAGTGACCTGCTCTCACCAATCTTCTTCCAGTATCATCAGCACATCTACTAAAAGTTTTGCTTTATCAAAAGGTTGTATTTGCCCATAGAATGAGATCTGGATGTGCCTTTGTATTTACTCACAGATTTCTGCTCATTGATAAACTGTGTTATACTTCACTTGCTTGGATTCTTAAACTTCTTTGAATATATGTAAACTCTAGGAACTCAGAAGGAGTTAGTAAGTACTGGTGACTCATCTCTCATGGTTTTCAAGACCAAAAATCAAGTTGAAGGGTGCAGAATAAAACCAGCTCAATACAGTGATCCCTCTCAGCCTTCTAAAACCAAGCTTTAAACCTAAATGGGTAATGAACTCCTCTGAGGATCCGAACTAGAGTTTGTCAGTGCTACAGCACAGATCCATTACCTGAGTTAAAGCACGAGTAGTAAATAGCAGTAGCAGACTATTATTCTCTATTTAGACTAGTCACTACAGAGAAACCCAGTACACTAGCTGCACTGAGAAAAAGACTTTGTGTGTAACCTAAATTAACCGATGTGATAGACAATTCCAGTGGAGAGGCAATCTCTGTTTCAAGACAACTGAGCTCCTCAGATGAATGAGGGAACAATGGATAAAGAAAAATGAGAAGGCAGAAGGATGGATAGCAAAGAGACAGAAAGTGCTGCTGTTGATGCAGCTGTAGAGAACTTAAGATTTTAAATTTATATGAAAGTCATATGCAGCAAGAGAACAAACTGAAATATTCTGGCAGCAATGCATGGATTCTGGATAATGGGAGGACCCAGGAGTACTGGCACAGAGTATGTCAGCTTGCCAAGTCTTGCTTGGGGAAACAATGCTACTAATATTCCTGCACAGACTGGAGGAAAACAATTAGGTATTGGAATACAAAAAAATGGGAAGCTGAAACAGGCTTATTTGCTTGGTGCGTAGCTAGGATATTTAGAGAAATCAATCATAGAAAATCAACTTGTAATGATTTAAAAAAAAATCACAAAGTTCAAATTAAATTAATGGATAAATAAAAATAGGCTTGCAACTCAGGTTCCTAATGCCTCAGTGTCAAGTGTGCTAGGCCTAACTAGATAAAAATTAACTTAATATTTAAAGATAAGCACAGACAACAGAAAAATGGCAAAATATAGATAATCAAAGCTAGTGTGTTTATTATTGAGAATCATAAAAATTCATGTGAAAAAGTAGCCAAGATTCTTCAGCATCCTAGAAAAGTATATAGAAAGAAAAAAACCCAAGGCACTCTCTCTTTGGGATGAAGAGAGAACTAAAGATAGTCTAAGTGTGCCCTCCAATGAATCTCATGGATACTAGGGCAATTATAGCTAATACAAAGGGAAGGAGAAAATGGAAGTGGAAGTTACCCATGGTAAAACTGAAGTTCAACAGTTGATACATTCAGACAAGTGTAGATGTGGAAGCAATGGCAGCCAATGTTCGCTCCAGAATCTGAAAAACCAACATGGGAATCTGCCAGTCAGGTAGAAGAGATTTGTAATAAATCTGTAATATCAGGAATGGTATATATGTAGAACAGCAAATGCAATTCTTATCCCTAAGAATATGGAAAGGAGGAGAAACACAGTATCAACAAACATGAGTTTTAGAAATATGCAAAGCTGCCAAAAGCAATCTGAAGGAGAGGAAAAAAAAAGGCTTGGAAACATGGATAAACAGAAAATGAGATAAATCTGTTTGGTGTTTGGTTTGGGTTGGGTTTGGTTTTTTTTTTTTAGAAAGGTAGATTATTCTAGGTTGATGAATATTTCATTACCTGCCTTTGATTAGGTTACTAATTTTCTAGACAAATGAAATAGAGTCATCTATCAGGACTTCAATCAAAATGTGATTGGATGTCATGTGGGAAAGAATTAGATAGGCTGGAGAAGGTGATTAGGAAAAAGTTTTGAAGAGGGTAAGGTATGGTTTAACAGGTTGTATTCAAGGTCTGGAAGGAAATAACTAATAGGATTCATCAAATATTAATCTTGGGAACACTACTATTCAATAAATTAATTAGCAATTCCGGCACAAAATTTAGGACCTTGCTATTGAAATATGCTGCTGACACAGAACTGGTAAGCAGTCAGTGTGTGGATTGTCCGGCTCATAGTTCACAAAGGAGTTTCACCATGTCTAGTGCACACAGGCGACTCATGGGGGGTTACAAAGGTGGCCCAGCCTTGGCTTGCCTTGAGGCCCTGGCTCTCTGCAGAGACAGCTCACAGGGAGCTGTGTAGACAGCTTAACCCTGGGTTGTCTGATAAACCCTAACCTAAACAGGGCGGTGGCTGGGCCATTCAAAGAACCAAAACCTGAACTGAGCCTTGAAATCCCTTAACAAATAGTATGCCGAGTCTCAATCCAACCACTATTCAGTTGCCTGAGGAAGCAAAGTAAAAAAAAAGAACTGGAGGGTTTCAGCTTCAGTTTCAAATGACAACCTTGTGTATTCAAACAATCACAGACCAGCAAAGGAAAGATAAGGGGAAACTCCACTCAGATATACATAATCCATTTAGGCATACATCATAATCCGCTCAGACATAGTCATACTCACTATTCCACAAGTCAGGGGATAAAAACTCTAAGATTCAGGTTGGAAATGGGGGAGTCACTTCTCCAACCATACAGTTGGCTTGTGAAGGAAACCCTTTCCCCCCCCTTGATCGGGACGCCAGTTGAGGTAGCTTCCCTGGGATTGAGAGCCCTTACCTGGAGGGCTAAGTGAATATTGTTTATGCTTTAAGTTTGTAAACACGTGTGTGCTTGTGGTTGTCTGTGAATCGCTTGTGGTTGTAATAGTGTACTACCTTTGCCTTAAAAATTGCAACACTGCATTCCTCCATTGTACCTGTAAAACCTGCAATAGTGGCATGTTAAGTCTGTGAGTGAAGTTCAAGTTGTTTGCTTGAACCTTGCAGTTAAGTCTTTTTCCGTCACAGTCAGTAGTGTGAAGGATCTGGATAACATATTGGAACAACTGGAACAACAGAGAGAAAATATAATTGTGATGTATTCTTGAAAAGAAAAATACAATAACACCATGTACCAGTGTATTTGGTTTGCATGGCAAAGTTTTGGTAGCGTGGGGGCTACAGGGGTGGCTTGTATGAGAAGCTGCTAGAAGCTTCCCCTGTGCCTGACAGAGCCAATGCCTGCCAGCTCCAAGACAGACCTGCTGCTGGCCAAGGCCGAGCCCATCAGCAACAGTGGTAGTGCCTCTGGGAGAACATTTAAGAAGGGGGAAAAAGAAAACTGTGCTAGTGCAGCCAAGAGAGGAGTGAGAATATGTGAGAGAAATAGCCCTGCAGACCCCCAGGTCAGTGAAGAAGGAGGGGGAGGAGGTGCTCCAGGCGCCGGAGCAGAGATTCCCCTGCAGCCCGTGGGGAAGACCATGGTGAGGCAGGCTCTCCCCCTGCAGCCCAGGGAGGTCCACGGTGGAGCAGATCTCCACCTGCAGCCTGGGGAGGACCCCACACTGGAGCAGGGGGATGCCCGAAGGAGGCTGGGACCCCGTGGGAAGCCCAAGCTGGAGCAGGCTCCAGGCAGCACCTGTGGCCCCATGGAGAGAGGAGCCCAGGCTGGAGCAGGTTTGCTGGCAGGACTTGTGACCCTGCAGGAGACCCACACTGGAGCAGTCTGTGCCTGAAGGACTGCAGCCCATGGGAGGGACCCACGCTGGAGCAGTTCATGAAGAACTGCAGCCTGTGGGAAGGACTCATGTTGGAGAAGTTCATGGAGGACTGTCTCCCATGGGAAGGACCCAATGCCAGAGCAGGGCAAGAGTGAGGAGTCCTCCCTCTGAGGAGGAAGGAGTGGCAGAGACAATGTGTGACAAACTGACCGCAACCCCCATGCCCTGTCCCCCTGTGCTGCTGGTGGGGAGAAGGTAGAAAAAATCAGGAGTGGATTTGAGCCTGGGTAGAAGGGAGGGGTTGGGGAAGGTGCTTTAAGATTTGGTTTTATTTCTTGTTACCCTACTCTGGTTGGTTGGTAATAAATTAAGTTAATTTTCCACAAGTCGAGTCTGTTTTGCTCGTGACAGTAATTGGTGAGTGATGTCTTCCTGTCCTTATCTCGACCCACAAGCCTTTTGTTATAATTTCTCTCCCCTGTCCAGCTGAGGAAGGGAATGATAGAACGGCTTTGGTGGGCACCCAGCGTCCAGCCAGGGTCAACCCACCACAATTAGAGAATATATTTTGAACAGAGATAGATTAGGCATTAATGATGTTCCACAAGACTACAAACGTCTAAATTTGGATGTTCACTCACATTCAAAAAAGATTAATTCCAATGAGAATAGACAAAAGAAAAGTTTTACTAGGCTAACACAGGAAATTGAATGCTATTGCCTGAGAGAGACTGCCTGGCTCACATAATTAATAAAATTCGAGAAGCAATCTGTACTTTATAGATGTTTTCAGCTACACATTGTCAGAAGGAGGAAGAAGAGCTCATTAAGATAAAGCAGTGACTGCAAAAGGACAAGTGTGCATAAAACCAGGTATCAAATACAGTAAATCTGGAAACTAGAAGTTAGAAGGAGGTTTTCAAATGCCAGAGGAGTGAACTTTTGGAACAGCTTCCTGATGCAGCAAGGGATTCCCCCCACTCCTAACTACCTAATTTAAAGACGGATCTTGAAGAGTTTCCAAAAAGAACCTAACACTTCACTGTCTACAATCAAGGGAGATGGATTGAATGACACAGACTGCTCTTTCCAGTCCAGCGTTCCTGATATTTGGAAACAGAGTGAGGAGTCTTAGTACTAAGAAGAGCAAAAGTTGATGCCAGCATTTTAAATTAACTTAGAAGAATGAGATTTGAGAATTGAATTGAGGTTGAATGACAGATGGGTCTAATGCTAACTACCGGTTTTACTTGTTTGTGCTTATAAATTACTTGATAAAGGAATAAAAATTACTATTGACTTCATGCATGAGCATTAGAGATCATGTGTTAATCAGATATTTTTCACTGCCTTGTAGCAGCCAAGATGCTTTAGTAGGACCCTGGGCTCTTAGTTTAGTTTTTCCACAGCTCACTCATCAATCCATTTCTAGAGAGATTAGGATTACTTCTGGCAGTATACAACTGTTATTTCCTGAGATGAACAAACTATTTGTTATTGTGCCTTAAAATTAGACCAGAAAATTTTCTTTTCCCCATTTAAATGATCTTTGAAGATCATGCTAACATGCCAAAGCAAGGGAATGCAAAGCTCAGGCCTTATATTCTGTTCTTAACAAACACTACCGTGACTTTTCCGGGAAGCAATACAAATAACAATAGTACTTATCACTTACTGTGCACGGTGCTTTTCATCTTCAAAGCGCTTTACAAATATTTACTGCTAGTTAATCTAGAAAAAGTATGATTTAAGGCCAGCTTCTGATAGCTTATGTGACAAAGTTAATGTCATTTAAATCGAGTCTGTTTGTATTTAATAGGATAGAACTACAGTACTTCAGTTTAAACACTATGGTTCCATTAAAAGCCAATTACAGAAATTCAGCTTTCCTTAAATTTATAAAGCACAGCTTTTCATTTTAAAAAAAGATCTATCTAAATACTTCATCCGAATTTCGTCTTCATAATTCTAACTAATTGCATAACAGTCTTTTCACCCAGCTGCATAATGCAATTCGTCATGAGAAAATAAAATCTTTGCGCCGCACTTGCAGGCAGTACCGCCTGCGAGCAGTAGATAGCGCTCAAGATGTTTCCATTTATTATAAGGACCCGAGGCCGGGCCACCACCTCCGTCCGAGCCCGGCGCAGGTAAATTCTTACTTACCTGGCTCATCCCGGCACAGGGTGCTCAGCACAAGAGCCTTGGTCAGCCCAACACAGCGATTCCTTACGGCTAAGCCAATAACTGGCTCGTTTACTTGTGCAAAAATATAATTTCAGTACCATAGAAAATATCATTTTTCAATACTAAACATAGGCATAGCGGCATTTAACTATTTTCCATCCAGGAGGTGAAGGCAACTTTGGGGTTTAAATTCTAATGGGTAAATCCGAACATATTTTATGCTTATCATTCTATATTAAAAATAAAATCAAAGGGGAGCACAAGAGGTTGAAGGCCACTAAAATAAACACTTTAAAAATAACTTTTAAATACTGCTACAAAAAGTAACCATGTGAATTACATTATAATAGATTGACTCACTGACCATCACCATGTCAGTTTTTTCTCTCAATCTTTGCATCTGCTGCAAATGAACCCGTTTTAGAGTTGTTCAGTTTATAGGTAGTTTCCTTTGCTATAGATCAAGCATCTTTTCTGAACCCAAATGAGAGAACGCGATTTGTGGCTTGATTGCATCCACATGATACGTTTTAGGAGACACCTAGCAGCAGATCTAAGAAAAGAACCAGTGGGTTATAACAACTAAATAACCACAATCTTTATTGGGTAAAATCACGGCTGCTCTCAAGTGCAATAAAACGTCTTGCAAAGCTGTTTCCACTGGCGAGAACTTTAGGGGTTGAAAATACAAAGGTAGTCAAAATGTAACCTGAATGCAGACCTAGTAAGAAGATGAGATGGGGCAACCAAGAATTAAGAGGAAACTAATCTGCAAATGACAGGCAAGGTTTGGAAGCTGAAACCACTACCCCCCACTTCAGCCCACTGGCAGAGAGCTTGCGTATCACATCACATAATGAATTACCGATTCACAAATGCCGGCACTGCCAGACTTGACACGGACGTATCTGTTATGGGTAACGGTGCCACCACTTCGGTCCCAGGCCACGTGGGAGGCCTGTGTGCCGAACATGGCCGGGGTTTCCATCCCACTGCGGCCTGCCGCGCTCAAAACTTCATTTCCCCTTTCCAGGTTGCCACGTTACAAGGTTGTCACTCCTGCAGCTCGGAAGCACAGCAACCAAATTTTCAGGCTGCTCATGCCCACCTCAAAAGCGGGCCCGGAGCGTATTCATTAATTTACGTTATTAAATGGAAATAAGCTCAGAGAGACTCCTTTGGAGACGGATCCTCCGGCCCTCTGGGCTCCCAGCACGCCCGGGCGCCGTTACCGAAGCCCCGCTTGCCCCACGGCTCCAGCAGCACCGCTCTTCCCCGCTCCCCTGTGCAGCCCGAGCCCCACACAAGGACCCCACTTGAACTTGACCCTGTCCCCACGCCCACTCGAGGGGACGCTGTCCCCAGCTGACGGACGCATGGTGTCCCCAGGGCAGGCCGAGGGTCCCGGCCGGGCAGGCGGGTGCCAGGGCAGGCTGCAGGGCCCAGCTATGCCGCCATGTCTCCCCTCACAGCTGGGGAGAGGAAACGCGTTGAGTTTCCCCACACGGACCACGGGTGCCCACCCGTGTGTGGGTGCCGGGGGGGGTAGATCCAAATGGAGCTGTGACGGTGCATTTCCTATAAAAACGGGACCGGGGTGGGGGGTGAGCGTCAAGTCAAACCCTTCACCTGTCTCTCCTTTTACACCAGAGCGGGAGGCCAACGGCAGGGCCGGGCGGCGGAGGTTCCCTGAGGGAAGGCAGCGCCGGGATCGCTTCTCCCGCCGGCGAAGCCAGGCTCTGGTCCCCAGGGCCGCCTTTCCCCTCCGGGCAGGGCGGCGGGGGGTGACTGCGGGGCGGAGGAGGGGCCGCCGCGTCTTTCAACTTTGCCGGCGGAGGGCCGCCCCGCCCGGGGCAGCGGGGTCTCCTCAGCGCCCGGCGGGAACGTGCCGCCCCCCCCCCGCCCCTTCACGACGGCTTTCCTCAACTTCGGCCCGGCC
>NW_010972887.1:4206784-4303312 GCF_000737465.1 Haliaeetus leucocephalus | reverse complement strand
TGGGGAACGGGCCCCCTTCCCGCCGGGGAGGGCGGCAGGCGCGGTCTCCCGTGGAGGCAAAAGGCAGGGTTGACTGCGAGCAGCCCGCCACCACACCAGCGGGCAGCCTCCCACAGCCCCGACACCTGGTTTTATTGCTTTTTAATTTTTTGTTGTTGTTGTTGTTATTATTTTAACTGCGTCTGTGCTTTTTTTTGTTCCGCGCGTTGGCTGCTCGGCGGGCTCGTTCGGGATGTCGGGGTACTCCGGTTGGCCGAGCGAAGAGGGGGAGCCGGGGGTGCCCCGGGATGCGCCGGCAGCCGCCGCGGAGCCGGGCACGGCGGGCCGGTGGGTGGGTGCCGAATACCGTCCTACCCCCCCCACACACCCCGAAACTGTCCGTTCCCGAAAAGTTTTGCGCTGTCCTCAGTGTTCCGTGGGCACGACACAGCGGGTTGCGTCGGTAAGAGTCACCTGCGCTTTGAAAGCTCCCTCCGTAGAGTTTCGGCTTGCTGCGGCGCACGCCGGGGTGTTGGTTAATTTTTATTGTAGGCTGCCGCACATGCCTGTGCTGTGCTACGTATCCCTTTGCAGGCGGAGGGGGGAATTTGGGGACTGACAAGGCGAAATGCAGACTTCAAAACGGGGAGCTGGGCAGGGGAGGGAAGCGGAGCGCGGTGCGCGGCTGGAGACCGGTACGCGACGAGCGCAGCTGCTCCCGCAGCCAGAAAATTGCCCTGGCTGTGGGGCGGTCGTGGTGGAAAACAAATGCTCTTAATGTTCGCGTTAACGTGGCGGGAGAGGTTAAACAGAGGAAAAATGGTATTGGCAAAAGAGTTTGGCAATCTTCACTTTAACAAGTATTATTAAAATGGTATTTCGAACTTGTTGGGCCGGGGGGGGGGAGTTTTGGTTTTACTCCCGTAATTACCTCTGATCCGTGCTGCAAAAGTTACGCCTCTCTTCCCCGGCTGCCTCGTATCTGAAAGTTTGTCACTGTAGTCAATAGGGAGTGTGTAATAAACCTTGAAGGGATTAAACACCCTCCTTAAGAGCCGGAGTCTAATATTACAGCATGAGTTGATTGATTAGTTTTTGAGGAAGCTTATGTCAAATTCTAATCCGGTTTTGGATTGTGCTTGTCGTGTAATGTTTTTTGCTCCAGTACTTTATCATAGCAATGAAGTAGCGAGCTGCAGTCCTGCGATAAGGCACACATTTCTTTCACACTCCTATCCTTTTGGACAATAAAAGACTGTTTACATTCTTCACATTCTTGCAGCCCAGTTTCCAGCCAAACAACGCGCAGGGGTGAGAGATGAGAAAAGAGAGCCGTAAATGGATTACAAAGTTGCTGAGCGGAAGGGAACCAAATAAAACCGCTCCTTCCTCACACCTACAACCTCTCTCACTCACTCACACCCTCCTTTTCATTTTTTTAAACTGATACCAAAGGGATTGATTAAAACTTGTATCAACAGGGATCGCGTTTGTTACCCAAGGTTTTATGGATGATGTTGGGAAGTTGCTTGCTGTGGTCTTACATGCCTTGAGTGAAGGCTGACTGAAGAAGCAAAGTTGCTGTCTTGAATTAAACAAAAATCATGCATAGTCAGTGCAGATTTTCCGGTGGATGTGGCACTCAGCTCACCCAAGAGTATTTGTTTCTTCTGCGTTCTTTATATACAAACCAGCAAAGTTTTGGAGTCAGTTAGTTTTACAGCTTGCATAAATTAGTTTAAATAATAAATTAGAGCAAAATGAGAATGTGTGATATTTTTGAGGTATCTTTAGGTATACCTTTTAATGCTAATCTGTTACTAAAAAGTTGTGTAAATACATTTTGGCATACTATTACCAGAACATCTGGTTAAAGTTACAGCTTATTGTAAATTGAGTTGAGAAATACTTGACGTTGGTGGTAACGCATTGAATACAAGTCACTGTGCTATTCTTTGTTCTCTGGCCAGTATTTGGAGGGACTGGTGGCTTCCTGGAATCTAATGAGCAATTTTAGCAGGCAGGCATTGGTGGTACTAATTCTTGACTTTTTTTTTTTTTTTTTCCCAAACCAAACATCAACGTGGTTAATATTAATACAACACTAAAGGCTCAGCATTTCAGCCAAGAGAGAAAAAAATGTGGGTTTCAGTGTTTCAATACAGCAGCATTCTAGTAACCCAGAAATGCTGGCATCAAATCCTTCCTGATGGTGTAATCTTAATTCTTTGTGAAATCAGAGAAGCTAGAATGCAAAATATTTTGCCACTGTATTTTAGTGAAAGTAGAAGTACTTGTTTTATTAGATTTGAATTAAAAAGCTTGCTTGGCTTTCAAATACCAAAGTGTGGTATCTACTTACCTACTTCTTAAAGATGTGTAAATGTAGGATAAAAACTGTGTAAAACTTCACAAATTTGAGGAGATGCTAAGGATTAAGGCAGACCATCTCGCTGAATTTCTGAAAGCAGTGTTAGTTAGGTGATTATTTATATGCTGTATCTAATATTGTTCAGTCAGAAGTTCATGTTTAGCACTTCCTTAATAGAGTGTGGATGTATTTTTTGTAGCATGTTCCTGGATTATTGTTTTGATTAGTAGATGGTGTACCAGTATGCATGCAGCATAAGCACAAATATATTTCTTAAACTACTTTGCATATTTGGGGATATTAAACAGTAAGGAAGCCTGCTATAGGGTCACGTTAAGGTGCCAACTTGCTTCTGTATAAATGCGTTCATTTTAAAAGTCAGGTTTACCTTATATTGTCAATATAGATCAAAATAATAATTTGCAATGCACAGTCACTACATGTCTGGCTGTTATTGATAAGAAGACCAAAAATTATTGTATTGTATTATCATTAGCAGGTACTCTTGCTTTACTATTAATTTTCAGTAAGCTTTTTTCAATTGTCACATAATTGCTGAATGCCCTGTTAGTTATCTCTTTATAAATAACAGAGTTCTACATGTTGGAAATTGAAAAGACTGGAGTATTAGGTTTATATGGTTTATAGTATGCCTGCTAGTGTTTTGTTAAGTTAGCTTTAAATGCCTTAAAGGGAGGGGGGCTTCTGCTACTTCCCTGGGAATACTTCTTGTCATTTTAAAGTAATCTTGTTTAAAAAAAATTAAAAATGCTGTCAGTATCCAGTGTTTTCTTTTCATGTTATTAATTTGCACCTTTAAAATGTCATGTTTCATAACATTGTTTAAAATAGCTTATATGAGGTCTTCAAAATGTATGACATTTCCCCCTTTAAGAAAGAAAGAGGGAAAAAACCATAAGGGCAGTATATAGGTTTTGAATCAAGAAGCTGAGTTTGCTTCAGCTGTAGATAGCTAGTATAGCTACTACTTTCTCTTTGTCTTGGCAAGCTATAGTTACAGTCAAACACTCACAGACAGGACCTGGGTAATCAGGCACCTTAACTTATTTGTTTATTATGGCACCTCTGCGGTCTGAAATTAAGAAAGGATTACAGCAGCATTTTCTAGTGCCTGTAGTTCAAGTTGCATCAGCATTCCTATCAAGAAACTCTCTTCTAACATTGTCATTGGGCAGAGCTGTCACCATGTTAGAAACCTAGGAATCAATTATTTACAAACACTTAAAAGCAGATAATTTTTTCCCAATAGTGTTTGTATAGATGATAAATAATTAGGAAAAAAGACAAAGTATATTATTTCAAGATTCTTTTCCACCAAGATTGAAGTATAGCATTTGATATGAGTGAAATTCAGTGACAGGTTGGTTGTCTTGGACTTTTCAAGGGCTAAAATTTTTAACCATAACAAAAAACAATTTGTCAGACAATGAAGCCAAAATTTTTAGAGTGTTTTTTTTTTTAAAGAGAATTTAAGGTTCTTAACAACTTGAGCTAGAAAGAATATTTATAACTTGCTATAGTGCAAGACATTGCTTCATAAGCAGAAATAGCTTGAAAACTGAGATAAAGCTGCATTTCCATTTAAAATATGTATGCTATGTGAGGCGTAGAAACACAGAGGTGTGTTCCTCCTGGCTATTGAAATTTTGTCTCCGTAGCCTTGCAAACATGGTCTACATAACATGCCCTTGCAGTGAGAATCAGAAATAGGGACCATGCAAAACTCTCAACTCTGTTTCAGAAAGGTAAACGCTTCCCTCCGGTCATCTTGAATTGCACAGATGAAATTCCATCCCTCTTAATTTCAGGGAGATCTTTCTCATGAAATACATTGGTCCCAACGTTTCATTTGGTTTATTTTGGTATTTTTCTCGATGCTGTAGGCATTGTAAGCCTACATCTCATTCTTGTGTAATAAAGTAATATAAGTAACCCAAGGAATGCAGGCAGTTTGAAGTTGAAGACAGCTCAACAAATGCTGGTTTTCAGCAGTTCGAGAATTTATTATCCTGAACGAGGAGTTATGTGTTAAGGTGGATGGGGCTAGGTTTAGCGAGGAAGTTAACATGCAACAGTAAACTCAGCTTGTCCTTACGCCACATCTTTTGACCCAGTTCTGTAGAACTGGTGACTGATATTATTCAGTTTATTTGTAGGTTGACTAGGGCACAGAAATTTTATAGATCCTATTTAAAATCTGTACAGCAAGTCTGTTTGATTTATGTCCAGTAGACCGCAAGATACCTCAGGCTTCCCTAGCACAAGGCATGTAAAATCCAAGTCTCAATCTTTCCATCTGTAACATGGAAAGTATTTTTCTGCCATTGTAAAGCACTTTGAGAGCTACATGTCAGAGATGTGCTGTAAGTACTTCTCCTTACTGGTACCGCAGTGTAACCAACAGGCAAGCGAAACAAAGATCGGTGGAGCCCAAACACTAAATTGGGATGCACTGATCGGTCCCACCTTTCTGTTTTGCATCCTGAGCCTTGGATTCTGCAAGAAGGGAACTCGAGCATGGGGATTGAAAGGGAGCAGCAGAAACCACTTGCTGGTCTGGACATTCAGGGCATCAGAGATGTGCCGCTCTGCTCTAGGTGCACCAAATTCCTCCTATAGTGTTGAAAATTTTACCCTTAATCAACACTTCATAAATAAAATGTATGAGGAGAAGCAGGAGCTGCTCAGCATGGCACAGCATGGGACTCTGCCAGTGATTCCTAGCCTGTGAGGTGTTAACCTGTGTTTGGCTCAAGTATTGAGTAAGACACGGTAATTCTTGGGCACTTCTGGTAAATAGCTGCAATAAGGAAGGATCAGTGTTAGTCTGTGCTGAATGGTTTTAAGACAACAGCTGTAATTCCATAGGTGTGGGTTGCATCTTGAAACAGAGAGCTGTTCTGGTGCTCAGGGAAGACTGTCCGGAAGACTGTCTCTTTGAGCCTTTGACATGTACTTGTCAATGTATTGAAACCAAATGCAGTGAGGAAAAAGGAAGAGATTTTTGCCTTTATCACAAAATTGCTGTGATAAGTGACTCTTTAAAAGCTTGTGTGCTTCACAGGACAGTGCATTTGCTCTGTGAATCTGTCTGCTAGTCCTGATTTTTGCCCACCTCTTGTAACTCACCACTTCGCTATACCCATTATAAAGCAAAAATACTGGCCTTGAAATTTTTACTAGATCAAAACTTGCAGAATTGGAAAAGAGGAAAGTGCAAGTTCCATTCACATGACTACTATAAATTCATCCCGAACTTGATTTCCAAACATCCTATTTTGGGGAAGCTTTGGCCTTTCACTTCAAATCTTAAATATACTTATGTGTATTTCCCCAACCCCATTCATTGTTTCCATTCCATTTTCATTCTCTCAATTTCCTACCATGTAGCTGTAGTTTATGTAGTTTGTTTATGTAGTTAAAGAATCAGAGTTAAAGAAAATAATGGGTGGACATGCTAGGTAGGTTCTGCTTCCAGCAGAGCATCAGTACTGTTAAGTAAGGCCATGAGAGTCATGTTTCACCCTCTTAGAGTCCCTTTCCCCCACTTTAGCACTTTTCACACTTGCAGGTTTTCTCTGATACACTTACCTATATTCATCCCATCTATCAGTTGTTTCCTTCTGGCACATGCTTCAGAAACTACTACGGTACCATTGTAGCACTGAAAATATGCTAGCATCTGTGCAGAGTCAGGCAACACAATCATGCCCGCACGTCGAGTCATGCACTTGGGATACACTCTGCATTAAATGAACCAATGGAGGAGCCTCAACATCAGGCTGCAGCCCGGGAGTCTGCACCTCGCAGCTTGGAGCACGGGCTGGAGCCCTAACATTCACCTGCTCTCAGGCTCCACATACCAGGCACTTGGGGTGCTGGAAGAGCTATGGGTCCTGTGCAGAAATACCGGATTTGTCAGTACTCTGCCAGGTGAGCAAGAGATGGGTCGGGGGGCAGGTGGATGAGTTTCTGGATGAATCTCACAAAACCTATGAGGTTTGCAGGTCAGGACTTGGAAAACACCATTAATCCCTTTTCTGTAGGGAATCTCCTTGTAGGCTGGCGCTCTGTGTCAGCTATAAGCTCAGTTGCAGATAACAAAGAGGTTATTTCAGGATTGGAAGGACAAGGAAACAAATTAAGAGTGGAGAGGAAATAAAGGGCTATGGCGATGGGTTCACGGTTAAGACTACGTAGTTTTGTCCTTGCAGCAGAGATTTCAATGCTGGTACCATGCTCTGCTGTCCCTGCAATGGCAGCGCTTACTGTAAATACAGAATTTGAATGACTTGACTGTAATTTAAGGTAGAACTAAAAAGCTGTAAGAGCTGTAGTTCTTGAGATAGGTTTTCTCTTTGTTCCCAACAATTGGTAGTAATAGAAGCTCTTATTAGCAGGGAACTGAAAATGAAAGAATAGGGAGAAATAAAAAATAAAACTAAGAATCTAATGTCTCTAAAATCAGTTTTTTATGTGCATTGGGACCAATTTTTGTTATTGTGTCATTACAGTGCAAAGTTGAGGCTACTTTGAATGCTCTAATTCTGCTTCTCCAGCTCCAGCATGTTTGTTTTATGTTTATGATCAGTTGAGAATTTCCTGACTTTATAGTACGTGCTTTTCGTGATGACCAGGTATTTCTAATACCATGAATCACCAGTATAAACACAACTTTAATTTCATCTTGCTGTATCCATTATCTAGGAAAATAAAACACTGTGCATAGAAGTGTTTCTATATTTGTTCTGTTATTATGTAGATTTAAGGGCTTTTTATGGTTCTGATGGAGAAGGAGCTGGCTGTGCTTGAGGCTGACCTGAAGAAAAAAAAGCACTGGGACTTTGGTGAGGAAGTAAGAGGTGAATATGAGAGAGGCGAAGATGATGGAAGTAAAACAGCCCTGTGGACAGGTGGAGTGAGCCCAAGCAGCTACGGGAGGAGGAGAGGGACAGACAGACCAACAGTAACAAGGAATATTCCCACAGTAACATCAAGCTCTGCGTGTGAGAGGCCGTGGTGGGTCCTTTCTGCCTGTTACTCTTCCCACTGGAGAGAATTTGGGAGTGGGATTTTTCCAACCAGCCCCTCAGTAGGGGAAAACAAAGAAGGAAGATTTGAGCTCTCTGACTTACTCCATCTGTTTGATTGTACAAGTGCAAGAATTTGGTGATTGCCATGAGCGGTTCTGGGTACTGTTGCTGTTTTCATCCCATGAAGGGGGATGGGGAACCACAAAGCTTAGCAGCCCAGGAGGGTAAAATATGGGACCTTGAAGTTTTTTTCCTGTAAGACTGCTTGGCTCTTTCCTCCTTGCAAGCACCTGATGATTGCTTCTGTTGTTCATTACATGTGTTTGGAAAGTTGGAACTGCTGTTCCTCGTGGGGCTTAGAGGGTCTCATGGCCAGTGATTTGTTCTCAAGCCTTCAGCTGTAGCTGTTACTAGTGAGTGTGTTCCTCCACCACTGGCAGCCTTAACCATACAAGGTATTCCCAAGTTGAATCCTCTCCTTACTCCAAGCAGTTGGGTGGTTCTTAGAAGAAGAAACCTTCAGAAATTGTAGTGCAGAATAGGTACGTAACAGTAATTTTATAGTACTCTGTAGTTGGACTTCATGGTACTTTTATAGTCGAGATGTGTTACATGTGTGCCGTCATTATTTTGGGAAACCGAAGGAACAAAAGCTGGCTCAGCATAACAAAATAGAGCTTCAGGCCACAATTCTCAACTTCACCTGCAGTAGACCAGGAGAATATTCTGCATAGCAGAATAGACCCTCTCCTTCACTGGCCTGTCTTGATACAAAGACAGAGGCAGGGATGAACTTTGTCAGAGGAGAAGCTGGCTTCTGTGGTGTGTTTGCATCCATTGTGAATGACCATATGTTGATTAGTGTGGTTCATTGCTTAGGATTTTAACCCCTTACTTCTTAGGTGGCACTGCATGCATTTTCCAAGTTGAATGTTAGTGCTGTTCCACATGCTTTCCTCAGATAAAATTCTAATGTGTCTACATTTTTAATGCACTAACATGATAGTTTGGTATTTTTTGTCTCCAAAAGACAAGAAAATGTATAACGAAGTACACGTATTTAAAGTACAATAAACTGTAAGTGGGTTCTAGTCATCTCAGAGCCACGTATTTGGAAATTGAGGAAATTCAGTGGTTGTACTAAAGAGAATGTGTGAATGACAAATAAATAGCTTTATCCCTACCTTTAAGTGACACTTTGAGGAGGAAAACCTAAAATACATTAAAAAAAAAAAAAACCCTGAATATCCTTACAGTATATTTTAATATAATATATTTATTTCATATGCTACAGGGCAGAGGTTGCATTGTGAGGCCTTGGTCTACATGAGCACATGGAAACCCCACTGTACTCCTTGTTTCATGAGGTTCAGCCCAACTCCAGTCTGGAAGTCAAATATGGTATCACAAGTCAGTGCCACTATATCTTGCTGAGAGACCAGATTGGCAAGGTTTAAACCTAAATATGTCTAAACAGCCTCTAGATTTAAATGCAGATTAAAGTGCAGGAGAAACAACTGTACGACTGCTGGTTGTAGGCCACATAGTCGTGTGTTCCCATGTGTCAGGAAGATAGTACTGCTAAACTCTTAATTTTACAGATTTTAATGTTTAATTTGGGGATAATTACAAAATCCTTCTCTTACACTTTATTCTGTTATGGACTCTTAAAATACGCTTTTAGTTTGGAGCCTCCCTGGTTTAAGAGCAAGTAAAAATGCCTGTAAGATATTCAGAAACAATAAAAAAAGCCAGGAAGCAATATGTTAAGTAAGTTAAAGATGAAACTTCAATCTTCAAACTTTTTTTTTCTTTTTTTTTTTTTTTTTTTAAGATTAAAGCTCTGTAGCAGCTGAAAAGAGCTGTGGAATCTGATCTTAATTGGCCAGCACAGGGACATTTTTGGAGTGACATAATGTGGAGCAAGGGAGGAGGGAAGCCCAGTCCTTCAGTTTCTTAAGCAAACAGTGTGCCAGGGAGAAGGCTAAAGCTTGTGTTGTTTTCCACTCATTAAACTAACAAAAATGCTAATCAGCTTTGCGGAAAGATTCATAGTAGATAATGTTACTTCTGTGGCTGTGGCGCCACTGAAGAGTTATCAGGTGTGTTTGTTAGCCTGGGCCATTCAAATTAGATGATTGAAACACTTATATGTGACAATCACTCACTAAATTGCACCTCACTTTCTTTTAAAACAGATTAAATTTTGTCCATTGGCTAATTTCAATTCTGTCACTATTCAAGGCAGGGAAAAGACTGATGTCCTTATCGGGCCAAGTCCTGTGATACAGCTGCAGTTGTATGCCAGACTCTGCTTCATCTCTCTGCTGAACCGCTGTGTAGTTTACAGTCATTGAATTAGTCTTCCAGTACTGGAAACATCCATTTTTGAGTTAATTTTGAATCAAACTGCATGGTCTTCTGTGCTGAATGACAAATCCATCAGTCTTCTTCATGTTCCCCTGGCTTGGGTCTCCTCTCTGCTGTAAGGAAGTCTCTGGCCCTCCAGGGAGCTTTTCTAAGCTGCACTCTGTCGCGAGCTGCCTGCTTGCCACCTCTTTTTCTCTCTCCCTCTCCCCTCCATCCTCCTAAAGTTTTTTCCAAGCAGAGGATGCTCAGTTCCTCTGGGAGAAGCAGCAGCTTCCTTGCTTTCCTCTCCCTCCTGGAGATTCCCGCCTGATCCAAAGTACAGTAGCCAGGAGCAGGCAAAAAGACTATCTTCCTTTCTACTGCCCAGCTTCAATATTTTTTTAATTATTATTTAAAGCAAAACATACTGTATTTGTACAGGAAACAAATTAAATAGTTAAAGCCACCTTTCCAGGATCTGTTAGTAGTCATTAGTTCACCCCTTGCTGAAAGCTGTCTGTCCCAACTCTCTGGTAGCAGATCAGTCCAAAGGCTTTATCAGTTTTGAGTTCTAGCTTATATTATATACTTCTAGAATGTTTCCATCTAAAATTGTCCATTTTTTAACTTGGTTGTTACAAGGCAAAATCTGAGTGGATATCCACCGTTAAAACAAAAGACTGGAACATGATATGAGGGCTGTCATACTTTTGGTTTTTGAGAAGCAAATTTTACAGAACTGCAGGTGCTATAGACACTGTACTATTTCTCTAAAACCCATATTTTTCCCTTCCGACACCTTCTCCCTATCAAGGTCTTGCTGTGGCAGTGAGCTGTGGTGTGTAAAATTTAGATCAAGACCAAGAGATACAACAAACTGCATTTCCACCACATTAGCATTCTGGGGGCACAGGCGGCTTTCTGTTTCTTTGCGCTTTCTCTCCTTCCCCCTAGAACCCAAAATCCCATATTTTTTTTTTTTTTTTCCTACAGCAGTTCTGGTGAAATCACGGCTGATGTTTTTCCTTAAAGCTCTTAAAAAGTGGGAGAGCCATTCTCATCCATCTCACTCTTCGAGCCTCTTCTCATTTTTCTTCTCACTAAAACTCAGTATCCAGTTCCTGGCACCTAACTGAAGCTAGCTTAAAATAATACCAAGGTAGCTGAGTGTCTGACAGGAGAATAAATTCATTGTTGAGTTAGGACCTATTTGATTTTAAATAAATGAAATGCCTCTAAATGTAAGAATGAAAAAACATTACATACCTCATACTCAGATCCAGTTTATGGTATTCACCCCATAATCCTTTTATTCAGCTATGCATGACCTATGTATTATCAGCAATGGACAGCCTAACACTGCTGTGACTAGGGAATTTAAACTCCACATTTTATTTAACAAAACATTTTTGTGGATATTGGATGGGATCTGTTACTCTGCTTGCTTAGACTGAAGGTTCAGTGTTGCTGGTTTTAATACTTAATGTTGAACAATGGGGGAAGGAATGAATTTAAAATAGCTAACTTTGTATTTATGATGACTAAGAATACCATTCTGCAGAAATTTGCCTTCTGGTGAGTTTGCAATATTCTTTCAATGAACAGCACAGTTATATTTTTAGTGGAATAACAAGATTAATATGGTGAAAAATACAAATATAATAGGTATTGTATCTTTCTTGGGTTTTGATGGATTGGATTGTCTTGTCCAGTTCAGATTGACTACTAGATTTATTTTTAATTGATATCAATAAAGCTGGTAATGGTGAAGGAGAGTCAACTTTATGTTCTATTTAGATATTAAAGCTGTAGTCCTGATAACACAAACCAGTAGTCACTTAACTGACTTGTCCCATACCAGTGATATTAATATCCTTCTGTGCATTCAGGGAATATTGAGATAAACTGGTCTGTGCGCAGGAATTAATAAAGCCTGCTCTACTATGACTATGTGCCCTATGTCCCGATTTCTGTCTTACCCACTACAATTATTTAATAGAAATCTAATTATCCTTGAGATCACCAGCTCTGTCAGATCCGACTGAACTGCAAAGCATGGTTGAACAGTTATTTGAGTGGACTGACACACAGCTGATGTGCAACAGCATCATAGGAAGCTTGATTGTCTTAGGAAATGGGCTAAAATAATATTTGAAATGGAAACTAGTCTGAAAGCCAAAACACACCTGCATCCCAACCAGAAGTTCACCAGGACTTCTGGGGTGGCCACACTTCACGGTTTTGGTTGTTATTGTATAGACACATAGAGGATACAAAAGACATTTTAATCTTTCCTTGGCCGTAATGAAAGAATGGGCTACTGTATAATTCATTTGGTTCAGGCTCCTCTTCAAAATACTCAACTGGAAAAGAAGTAGTAATTAATTTTAGTGGGGTAAGAAAACCTACACAAATAATGGGGGAGGGGGGGGGGCGGGTTTTCTCATTTCTTCAGTTTGAGAATAACATCTTAACTAAATATGGTCAGGAACTTTTCTACTTTTCTGAAAAATTCAAAGTCATTAAAAAACAGTACAGAAGTTATCTATATCACAGCTTTGAATTAAAAACCTGCAGTTTGCATACAGTGCCTGAGAATGAGATGCAGCAAGCTCCCCACACAGAAGGGAGATACCTAGCACGGTCCCAAGAAGAAAGGAGCAGTAGCTTAAAATGTATCCCTTTTAGAAACTTCAGAGCCTTCCTCTGGGTTGCAAGGATGCCTTCTTTCACTTAGACTAGCAAGCTTTTTAAGGGAAGCTGGTTAGCCTAAGGTAGAACAGCTTTTAATGACTAATGAATAAATAGGTGATAACATCTCCATTCTCTCTGTGCAAATAAGTCAGTGCTTATCCCCTAATTAGGGTAGCAGAAGGGAAAGTGAGCCTGCATCTCTCAAGACAGTATCATATTTATCAAGGTAGGCAGTATTCTACAGGAGGGTGCTCAGTCCCTGCCCTCAAAGGGACTGAAAGCTGCTTGGATCTCCCTTTTGGAGGAAGAAAGAGAATAAGTACAAATTTGGTCTTTTTTTTTTTTTGGTGGGAAGTGGGATATGTATGCTCAAATTCAGTGAGAGCAGGAAAGTGACTTTCCTCTCACACCTACCAGAAGATGTACTTGCTCCTGCAAGGAACCACTGGATTAAAAAAACTAAAAACTAAACTAAAATAAAAAGTGGTGGAGGCATCATTGCAAGTATTTTTATCTCTTTCTGTGACCTTAGTCAAACGTGAGTGAAAACCACACCCTGGATCGGATCCTTCAACAGAAATCGATGAAGAAATGCCTAGACTTGTATCCCAGGAGAGCCCATACATGGATTAGGAGCTCAGGTGCTCCAAAACAAACTAAAGGGAATTTGCATTCTGAAAACATAAGGACTACTTGGGTCATGTGTCTTACAGTGTGGTTTTAGAGGTTATAGATTTAGGACCTAGGCATCTGTTATGAACCTGTGGAAAAACTGTACTTGCTGTCTCCCAAGCTCTCCCTGCTCTTTCGTTGTTTTCTTTAGCAGATGGATACCAGGAAAAGCTACCCAATATCTTCCTGTGATGTAGGATTGCTCATACTGAACACTTCCCAGTATTCTTCCTTAGCGTTTTTTAGAGGGTCCCATGATAATCCCTAGGAAGTTTCACGGCTGATGGTATCGTATTGTTTAGTAAGTTTTTCCTAATACTATACACAAAGTTTTTCTAATTCCTTCCTGTTATGCTTAGCTATCTTCTCTTCTATGACTCTTGAGACACTTTGCTGTAGGCTGCATTATTTGCCTGTTCCTGGGGGCCTTTTCCTCAAAGAGCTACAATGTTAGCATTGTGAGTCACAGCAAGTTTTGCCTCTTTATTGATCTTTTCTACTGGTCATGTGTATTTGGAGTAACTTATATCTTTTTTTCTTCCCTCTTTCCTGTTGGTTTTCACAGAACATCTTAATGGGAAGGTATCCGCAGTGCTCACCCAACTTGCTAGGGTTAAAAGATACCATTTAAGCATAGAGGACTCTTGGTGAATTTGGCAATTTTGCAGATGAAGAAAATGGGCTAGATTCAGGAGGAAGACGTTCTCCTGGAATATTTTTTCTACTTCAAACTGCAATGCTTTCACTACCAAATATTTTTTATCCATCTCTGGGCACATAATCTAGGCAGTTTGGGTTTTTTTCTGGACATCAGCAGTCAGCCCATAAGGACAGGATAGTATGCATGCTATGCATATATTCTGAAGATGTGAACTACGTGACTATATTAGCACCATGCACAAGTTAACAAGCACAACACCAAAAGGTAGGAGTACAGTTAATGTGGTTTTGATCAGCTCAGAGCTCAGGGAGAACATTCTTGTATCTAGCCAGAAACATTACCAATCTCCCCAATGTATTGCTTCCATTGCAAGCTCTTCAGGGGTGCCTTCTGCTTCATCTACAATGCTCAGACTAAGTACAGTAGTGGCTCAAAAGAAAAATAACAGCAGGAATTACACATAAACAGATTGTATACCTAAATATTTTGCTCAGTCTCTAATTTCTGATTAAAGTAATATCCCACAAATTCCTGAGGGACATGTTTCTTTGCAAACATTGACAACCTTTGTAGCTGTCAGTGTGTAAGAAAAGCTTCTGCTGAAACATGCTAGAAAAAAAAACATTGCATGTTCTGTTGATACAAACCTAATATTGCTTCAAATTTCCTATTCCTGAAAGAAATACGTTTGGAGTAGTCTGTAAAATAGTCTTTTTACCTGGAACCACCTCCTGTTTCTCATACAAGTCATCATCTTTAATAGATAAACTTTCCGTTAAGAGCTAGACAAGCTGCTATTTTTTCTTGCAGTAGTCAGAAATAAGAACAATAAATGCGTGGGAGAAATTCATCAATTTGGTTAGAAACATCAAGATACGTGCCTATCTGAAATATAGACAAATCAGTTCAGTGGAAGGCTCCAAGTGTAGAATTATTGACCCTGGAGGATAAGATACAGAATAACCTTCCTAGGGTCTACTTTGTCAATTTTAAGTAGTGTTTGCAAGGTGAGTAGTTTAACAGTCTCATCCCCCTCAGCACAAATTTAATAGTAGATGCATCAGAGCTTTCCAAAAAAATTTTTTCTTTTTAAAAATAACGCTGCTGTAAAAGTATATTAATGTTCTATTTATTTATTAATGTTCTGTAGGATAGTATAAATAAGCACAACTGATTGATGTAACTTATAAAAGTACATAAATGTGTCTCTTTTTTTGTTCTGGCTGCTCATTTGCTGATTGCGGTATCAATTCTGTGACCAACTGGTTGAGCCCTCTCTATGGTGTGTCACAATCCTGGAAGCGATGGGGTCTGCGATACTAACATCCATGTGTAGGGTGAAAGATTTAAGTCAGTAGATCACAATGAATCTTTTTTTATCTTTGTAAATATAAACACAATTCTCAAAAGTTAACTTTTGAGATAAATGCTTCTTTCACATGGTGCTAATCGTACGTCTGCACTGGGATTTTTTTAAGTTTATCAGGCAAAAAATAATTGTTTTCTTCAAAACACATTTGAGCCATCTATTCAAGAAGTGCACTATCTTCCAGACAATTCAAATAGGAAGCAGTCCATGTCTAGCTATATTACCAAGCAAGGAAGAACATCTCATCCTATGACACATTCAATTATATATGTAAGACAATGTCCTGGGAAGTTAGCAGATGAAAGCTGTCCTTTAAGTCTACCACACAATACAAATATGACTTTTGTTTCATGGAATGTGTACAATTGAAACAAGGAAAAAAAATTGCTAAATTCATTTATATGCTGCCATTCAAAGCTTATAATTGAGATAATGAACTTTGAGTCATCGTGTTTAAAAAATAAAGCTGCTAGGAATTTTTTTTTTTTTTTTTAAAGGGATCATATCCAGCATTTTGGCACAAGCATTTCTCTGATGATAGAAAGCCAATGTACTGGAAGAGTGGGAGGAAGGCGGCGGCAGTGCCTTTTCTGGTAGCCATGCTTGCTTAACCTGGTGAAGGAAGTCTACCCTCCCAGTGATATTGCACTGCTGGCAAAAATATGGGCCTTAGGGGTTAAAAGCATACTACTAATACTGAAAGGAAGAAGCTAACTTAAATACTCAGCACCCATCAGTTGAAAGTTACATTTTCATTAATACAGAAATTCTGCTTGTTTAATAACACCCCTCCTTCAGATTCTTCAAACCCAACAGCAACAATTTTCAACAGTATCTTTTGAAAATAACCTTATAATGAAATTTGAAGCAAACAAGATTGTTAAATCATCTTCTTTGGGAAGATTAGTTTTCGGGGGTTTTATTTTGTTTATACTGTTTTTTCCAGCAAACTACGTCAAAACTTTTCAGTAACGATAGTGATTATGAAAATTTAAGCCTACAAAATCCCTCTGTGAATTCATTCTATAGTCTTACAGAAGAATGGGACTCCATTTGTTACTGACCTCCAGTTAGGGTATGACTCATTAACCAGTACCTTCTGAGCCTGAGTCCAGATGATTTTTCACCCAAACAGTATTCCGCTTGTCCAGGCAGTAACATACCAGCTTGGAGACAGAGATGCTTGGGAGACTGTGTCAAAAACCTTG
Organism: Haliaeetus leucocephalus; assembly: GCF_000737465.1. Taxonomy (NCBI): domain Eukaryota; kingdom Metazoa; phylum Chordata; class Aves; order Accipitriformes; family Accipitridae; genus Haliaeetus; species Haliaeetus leucocephalus. The sequence goes on along the minus strand of NW_010972887.1, from coordinate 4,286,955 downwards.
ATAAAGTAGATGACATTCCTCTGCTCTCTCCTCATGCACAGATCTAGTCTTTTGATAAATATTTGGCAATCAGTTTAGTCAAGCATGGTAAATTTAGTAAATCCGTGGTAAATCTATGCTGGCTATTCCCAGTTATCATCTTCCCCTTCGTGTGCCCAGATATGACTTTAGAAAGGATTTGCTCCATGATTTCCTCAGGGGCTGAAGTGAGTCTGAGCAGCTGGTAATCTCCTGGATTGTTTTTAGCCTTTTTTGAAAACGGTCACTACATTTGGGTTTTTCCTGATCATCAGAGACCTCCCCCAATCTCCAAAACCTTTCAAACGTGATAGTGAACAGCCTCATAATATCACCAACCAGCAATTTCAGCACACTTGAATGATACTCATCCATCCCTGTGGACTATGTATGGGTTCAGATTACTCAGGGGATCCCTGATTGAATTGTCTTCTGCAACTGATAGTAAGGATGATGTAGGGAATAGAATCAAAACTTCAGAGGACTTGAATTAGTTGCACTTAGTTGTGCAAGAGTCAGATGCATCCCTTGGAGTTCAATACTATATCACTGAGATAGGCACCACTGGTTTTGTTTAGTGATGGATGCTAAATGATCATTAAGCCAAAATTTAAATAATCTGCTGCAAAGGAATAGTTGTCATTCACAATTTTTTCTCTAAATTAACTAGAAAGACATGGTGGTTCACTTCAAGTCTCTTTAGGAGGTCTAAGCTTTACTTACAAGGGTAGGTCTTGAGGTTGGTCTTCCAATATTGCAGCAGAGAATGGCCTTGTAGAGGCAGAAGGAAATGTGCTTCTGGAGTATTGGAAATGTTCCTTGCGGATGAGGATGCTCCAGGGGAGAGCAGCAATGTGTGCTTGCTTGATGACTTTGGAGCACCAGTCCTGTAACAACTGCTTCATTCTCCCGTCTTTCTCTATCCCTATACAGTTTGAACACGGTATAATTTTCCCTGAAGTCTACATCAGCAGTGTGTAAGATTCAGCAAAAATGTTGTTAACAGCATTAGTGTGGGTTAGCCCCATTTTTTGAGTAAAAACTCAAGACCAGCTTGCTTAAAATACTGATTATTGTATTCTTTGGTGTGTTACATTTTAGCAATACCCACAGATATAGAAATAATGTATGCTTCAGGCAGACACAGGAAGATGATTTGTAATTCTTTGTAAATCTCATCTTTCTGAATTCAGCCAGTGTTTTACGGATAGCAAGCGCAGAGGTAGAACTGCCAGCCTATGCTTCGAGTCAGACTAACAACTTTTGCTCCTGCAGAAACGATTTGCATTTTTAATCATCTGTTAGTTTGTGTCCTACATATTAAGGGCTTGGAGATAAATTATTAAATTGAGAAAATCTAGATAGGCAAATGAACCTCAAAGCAATTATAACACCTGAAAATTTATCAAGTGAAGTGATATTTTTCAGCTATGGAAAGAAATTATCGTTAACCATTGTCAAGCACTTGGCAGTTTTCTACCATACGGGAACTTCATTCTTCCCTCAGTTTGCTAGCTGATGTAGTGACAAGCTGCAGAGAGATGACAGATTTAGCTAAGGATTTGGAGTCTGAACACCTGTGCAGTGTCATGCATTTAAAAATAGAACGTGACAGCAAAACACATCAACCCTCTAATGTCCAAATGGAAACCACAGGGGTTTTTCCTTCAACTTTTATCCAGAGAAATAGCTTTCAATCATCACTGTCCAAGTAAAAATACAAAGCAAAAGCTGTTTTGTTAAGGTTGCAAATAAACAGGAACAAATCGGAGTGGTAGGCACAGGTGCACCAGAAGTATTCAGTAATCACCATTTCTTTCTTCTCAACGATGTTCTGATGGCCCGCATCTTTGAGGAGTGCAGATTATTAATGTTCAGTAGCAATTTCTTGAGGAAGCACTTGCTGGCAGGTTAGAAGAGGACTGTCGACTAAAACTACTTTGCATACCTTGACTTCTGTATGACTCATTCAACCCTCCAATGAAGCTATCAAAAAACAACCAAAACATTTTTTGTTTTGTATAATCTTCTCTATGGCAGAAAAAAGCATAAACCAAGGGCAGAAAGATAAAAACAGCCTTGCTTGATTACTGGGTTAGATGCGTGCATTATGCTCTCCTCTGGAGGAGCCTACGTCATTGACAGTATTTGAAGGGAACATCTCTACTTCCCATCTCCTTTAATAGTATCCTTGAAATGTTAATCAAAACTAAAGCATGTAATCTTTTTTTTTTTTACAGAGGGAACTAGGTTTCCCAGTCTGTCTGAGGCTTTAAGCCCACTGCAGTCCCCACCAGCTGCCAGCATGCTCTGGTCTCCTGTGGGGCTGAGCACAATTACCGGGCAGCACCACAGGCTGGCAATGAACCCACCAGTCCATCCCCCTTTTCCCGTTACAGAGTGCTAACCTTCCAGCATGTGCTCTTTCTTCAGCAAAACCTTTGTTTTCAAAGGTTGTATGTTTTTTCTTCATATTAGGTGCAATAATTTTGAGAGGGGTTTTTGGCCTCTTTTCTATTGCAATCCTATTAATTGTGTTAAAGAGGATGTTTATTCAGTGTTTTGGGACAACAGTTTTATGTGATTGTGTTATGGGGAATTAAAGAGGTCCATATTTAGCTCTTCTGTGTTCTCATTTATGTATGAGAAAGACAGAAATCTACTTTAAACTCAGATAAGAGTTAGCATTTTGGATGATAAAAGCTATCACACATGAATGGGTTGCTTCTTAAAATCAATGAAATAAATTAGACTCCCTGTTTAGGAGCATCTGGCACCCTTATAACCTAGTTCATATAATGATATCTCTGCTTATTAAAAAGAATTATGTAACAATATGGTTGATTTATTTCAAGATGATTGGCTTAGCAACTTAATTGGACTATGCAGTACACCAGAGCAAAAAAAATAATTTAATTAGCTCATTCATTTGTGGATGACTGGAAGCACTGCGCATCATGCTTAGCTTCTTTAAAGGTGTGCAGCCATTTCATCCTGCAAGGAACTGAACCTTTTTAACTTCCACAGAAACCATCTTTGTACCTACAGGACCATCAGCACCAAACTGATGGTCAGGCATTGGGTCCCAGTCAAAGCCCATGGAAACCAGCAAGACGTTTCCTTTGAATCCAAAGAGCACTCGATGAGTCCTTGCAGGCAAAGGAACCTTCCTGGAGAAACAGAATGACAAAAATGTGCCTTGAAGAATAAAGCTTGCTTTCCCCCACTGTGGTCTCTCTTTTCCCTTGAGCTGAAACTCTCACTTTCCAACTCCCAAATACTATTAACGTACCAGAAAATTAGCATGCCGTATCCAAGTTTTATATTCATCCTGGTGCAAAGTTTTATTTCCTCTATTTCCAGGATGACTACTTATATGTGAAAAACATGCTCTTGCACACCATTTCACTGCTTTATGAGGTTACCACGTCTCAGCTGAGACAGAAGAGTAATATTTTTTATTATTATTATTATTATTATTAGTGAATGTCTTACACAAAAGTAATGGAGTTATTTATTGAAATATGTTCAAGTCATGTAATATCCAAATAGTATTTTCAGAATAGCATTTGACGGTGGTTCAAATAACTTTCAAGATCTCTTCACTTTATTTCAGTTCCAAATGCAGCTTGTTGTGTCAGCCAAGAGACTGCTGTCTTGGGGGCAAATTCCACTTAAGTGAAGTTAATCACATCAGCATAAGTTGTTTCTATACTCTAGTTTCACACCAATTTAAATAAAATTAGAGGTTTGGATGTTGATTTCTCTTGCGATACTTAAGATAATCTGAGGCCCAGATGATTTCTTCTTCCATTTCTATAACTGAACACCAAACTCCGCATTTCTCTCCCACCCCCCAAAGCACACAGAAAACAAGACAAAAACCTAAATTAAAATCAGAATAAGGATTTGACTTAAAACATAAAAGAAGAAAGAGGGCTGAAATTCCATACTTATTACACCCTGTTGTACCTAGATACTGCTGCACATCTGGTATGTGAGATAATGCACTGTTTAGAGACCGTGTTACGAACACAGAAAATTGGAAATGAGTTTCAAGTCTTAACGCTACATTTCTTCACTACTGGGAGCAAGTAAGGCCCTATTTTTCACTCTTTTTGTAGGTTGTGTGATTTGATTCCCTCTGTTTGCTCTGTAAATAATATAAGCATGAAGGAAATTAGAAAAGGAATGGTTCTGTAAGAAATATTTTGTGCAGCACAGCTGAGACATTTTTTTTATAAATTCCCAGACTGCATATCAAGGTTTAATTGTAATATTAGCCACAGCAAAGAATAAGAGATGCTCAGTTGAAGCCATGGGTGGAGCAATAAAACACACGTGTATCTCGTTCATTCATTTATCACGTAATATAAATAATTAAAACCAAAGGCAGTGGTTAGCCATTCTTTCCCTGCAACAAGTATATTCTCTCAGGACTACCTGGTGTTATAATTCGCTTTTGTCCTGATCACACATATCAGTTATTTGCATGAGTCTAGCCTGTAGCTGTCAGACAGAAGCTAAATCTGCAGCCAACGTGCTTTCCAGTTACTTCTTACTGAAACTTGTGGATGGCTGCATGGGTCTGTCTTCTGGTAGGGAATGTTTTCCTCATACAGTCATGCAAAATGCAAGATTTTTGTTTCAAAAAATGACCCAGGTGTAGTACATTTAGCTTTGGACTTCACGTACAGGAAATCAAGTACGTCTCTAAATGCAGAACATCAGACTTGATCTGACCTTTTAGTACTTACATTCTTCTAAATTAAATGCTTTCTCTGGTTTTGTGTGTGCATGCCTGAATGCCTGTTCACCAGTAGTGGGGAAGGAGAGGGTTTCCATGACAAGCCAGGACACAGAAGAGGAGACTGGCTGTCTTTAACGTAAAGTGGTGTTAGTGACCTGCTCCCAACATACAGCACCAGGCAGGATGGCGCCGGGGAGGAATACAACGAGCAGGGAAGCTGTTGGCGTGTGGCCAACCTTCTGTTCCTGAATCCAGACCTGAGCAGGAGCAGCTCTTGTACCTTGAGAAGAGATGAACAGTGGTGGGAGCATCTTGGTCTGGCTATGAGGCCAGGAAAGTAGCATTCCAAACCAGAAAGAGGAGCAAACGAGCAGCATAGTGACTTTTTCTCCCCGCCTCCAATCTGTGCTATGTTTATCCTGTGTAGTGACTATGAAGACAAGGGGAAAAAAAGCAGCAAAGTGAAGCATGCTGTTGGCACCCTGGAGAAAACATCTCCTCCTGAGTATTGAGCAGCGATGAAGTGCACATCAAAATTGTTTAGACATTTTGATCCATATTCAGCTATCAGAATTTTGGCTGAAATTCAGCTGAGCCCTAAGCAAAGTCGAACACAAGCCACATACATCTTATCTACACTAATGAGGTGTTGCCCTTTGCTGACTGGAAGGAGATCTGCCAAGATTTTCTTTTCTGGAGCATGATTTGGAAATACCAACTCTCTGTTCAGTGAAGTAATGTATTCAAGCTTCTTGTTCTCTGAATGTAGGTGATAACAATCCTTGTTTCTTACTGCTAGTCCAGCCATCCTGTTCTCCTTTGTGCATGACTTGTGGACAGAAGAAGCTGCTACACCTCAAACAGGAGCTAGAAGGTTCCCTGCTTCAACCCCAGCCAAGATGAACAGAGAAACCAGATTTATTTACAAATTTCTGAACTAAAATCTGTAGCACACTAGCATGCATATACTTTGCCTAATTTGATGGTCATGCCTGGTCCAGGTTAAGTTTGTACTGGTGGGTGATCCAGGCACGCAGGGAACTGGCACGGGACTGTGCTTCCTTCATCCTTACCCCTGCAGCATTGTGGGCAGGTAGGACAGACAAACAAGCCCTTCCTGAAATGGTTCATCACAAGCCACTGGCACTTCCATACATATCAGAAGTTGGAGTTATTTGATGTAACACAGTTTATTGGCCTGATCATGGAGACTCAGATTTATAAAATCACATTTTTATTACTGATTCAGTCATGCACATACATATTTATAGACTTTAGAAAATCTTTGTAATTGATCAAGTAGCACATTCAATTTTAATACAAGGGATTCCTTGTTGTCCCTGCAGAACAACCTTTTTGTATCCACAGGAGGCAGTTTAAAACATGTACAACAGAGTTGCTTGCCTGTCATATGCTTATTATCAGCTTTGGTCTAGGCAGCAGTTACATGTAGATTTGTTTCCTTCTTTGATCTTCACAATCTGTGTGAAAACACGCATTAGAAACAAGAAGGAATGTGTGGCTTTTTAAGCCTGACTTCACTTAGACATCATCAGTCCTTGTACTTTCTGCTTATCAGCTCACATCTCATATCTCTTGCTTTAAAAAGTTGTTCTTCCTAACCCCAATTTGTTTGAGTTTTGAGATTACTCATGCCACTTGTTAACATTCAGTCCCAAACCCATTCATAAATTGCGGTTAGGTTTCTTATACAGACTTACTTAGAATTTGGCTATTTAATGAAAAAGACCTTATTTTGTATTAAACCCTTTCAGACAGTGTGTGAATTAAGCAGTGACCTGTAAGTCTTAATTGCAATTATGGATTCTACTGAACTGGCTTGTTTCACTTTTTAAAAAGTAGTGAGAACTGATTACTGCAGAGTGGCTATTTTCAGAGTAAATCTTAAATTAGCAAACTCCGTTGTTTTGGAAACAAATTCATTATCTGCCAGAGAGCTCAAGATTATGATCAACTGAAAAAGAAAAACCCCAAAAGAAATTTGAACACCAAGGTGCAAAAGGAACACTTTGGTTTTGTTACCATGCTTGGTCAAGTCCAGGAGCAGGAAATAGAGTCAAAGGGGTTGTTAGCAGAGGAATGTGGATAATGTAGGCATTATCTAAACTTTTGGGGAAAAAAATGTATGCTGTGAGTGAAGACAAACAAGTCAACAGAGCTGAGATTTCTCACTGAATGCTTATCTAAACTGACCTCATATTCAGGCCTTTCGAGGTTTTGCAGTCAAAGGTTTGGGTTCCAGTTGGCTATTACAGCACACGTATCTACGGCTTCAGTATGCACCTGAAGAGAATGCTTCCTACTGTCTTGTTTCTAGGATTGTACATTTTCTAGGATATATGTTTTAGACGTGTGCCTTAAAAGCAATGTGCTAGAGTCCCATTTCCCCCACCCCCGGTCCTCCCACGGGTGATTTATCTGCCATTAGTGCTTGTTTCACCAACTGCAAGCACCCTGCTAGCACAGTTCTTTTATACAACCTGAAAATGTTATTCTTTATATGCCAATAGAAATACATCAAATGCATCGTGGGATGAGACCAAATTAATACTTGGGGTTATGTGCACAGTAATTCACAGTAAAAGAAAGATTGAAAGATGTAAAGATGTGTTGAATGTATTCCTTTTTTGTTTGATACATATACAGCATATGTGGAGCAAATAGGTTTGAAAGTATATTTTTATATGCAAATGACAGCAATTTGTATTAACTCCTATTGTGCTAGAACGTAACATTTCATCTGATGTAAGCCTTTCTTTCTTCAGATCCTCTTTCTGTTCTTACAGTGTATGTACAAAGATCTTTCTTAGATATTAAATATCTCGGTAAATTACTGAAAGGGAACAAGCCAGGTACATGTTGTGACATTCTTCCAGTCGAACTAGATATCAAACTCATCTCTTCTACCTTTTTTAAACCCAAGTAATGGATTTATTATATCAGGACAGATGACTAACCAACTTCTAATTAAGCCCTGTTAAAACTTACATGGTGACTGGATTTCAAATCTGGACCTTGTCATTTTTTAAGTGTCTCAAACCTATCGTTTCATTTTGGACTTAACATTTCTTGTACCTAGCACTGGTCTTGAATGGGACTAATTGTACTTTGTTTGTCTGTTTGTTTTAAAAACTAATCAAAAAAGCCCAGTTTTTATATTGATAAATAGCTAAAAAAGTGCTAAGGAAAATGTTTCTATTTTAGAAAGCTTTTAATTTAGAGAAGATTTGACCAGCTAATCTCAAACTGTTCCCCAAATCTTCAAAGTGCAAACAAATTCAGGCTGAAAGGAATTCTGGTTTTCTTCTTCATGGGGACATAAAAGATGGCTGAATAAATTAAAAGGGATTAAAATTGTGTTTCAATAGGACCTTACGGTATGAAGTCACTGTTACTATACCATTATGCAGTGCACAATGGCTGCAGGTGTGGCTGGCTGCTGCTAGGCAAAGGCTAATATTGTTTCACCTTAAAACTTAATAATAAGGCAGCTTCAGTCAATGATTTTCTCTTCTTTAAGAGAGTAATTCATTTAGGAAAGCAGCATGCATGCATGTGTGTAGGCAGCAATAAAATATCTCAAAGTGCCCCAATGTGCTACCTCATGCTAAGTGGTTTGAAAAGGAAAAAGATTTTAATTTAATTTAGAAAACTGCCGTGGTCTTCCACGCATAGTGCGGGGAGGAGAGAAGCGGTGAGCCAGCATGCCACAGCTCCCTCGGCAGGCGTGAAGACAGGCAGCTCCCAGCCCAACTCCAGCTTCCACACCCAGCCGCATGGTGGGGAGGATGGTGGGGAGGAAGACAAACCTCAGCCCTGCCTTCATCCTGAATCGGTGCGACAGTGTCGTCTCTGCCGGAGCAGGCGGGGAAAGGCAGCGAGAAGGGGCTGCTCGGTACCCCCCAGCAAGGGACGGGTGTTCGGCACAGTCCTGGGAAGGCTGGGCTAGCCAGGCTTTTCCCAAAGGGCCTCCATTTCATCAAAAAGACGTAAGTGGAGGGGCTTCTCCCCAATGGGTGAGCCTCACATCTCCCTGCCGCGCTGCCGAAGGAGCCTCGGCCCCGGCTTTTGTACCCCAGGCAGCCTAACCCACAACACGCAGCATTTCTTGTTGAGCGGTAGATCACCTTTTTCCTCTGTATCAGTAGCAATCCAGCATACTCTTGTAATTCCCACGTTTCTATCGCAAAGCTTTTAAGCAGAAATATTTTTCTTTGGGACACACCAAGAATGTACCGAGCAGCTCCCACAGTTTGCAGCGGCTTGTGTCCGACTGTCCCTCCCCACCACCCCGGTGTGTTAACAAAAGCGTGCGTGGGAAGTAGGATTTCCAGGAAGGAACATCGTGCTTGAAGTAAACAACAAAATGTGTTTTCTAGAAGAAAGCTTTGAACTTGAGAGTACCAGTCATTCCCCCCATCTCTGCCTGGCTGATGGAGTCTTGGATATATCCACACACATTCTTCAAATAGCAGGAGGATTCAGGAGGAATCGCCAAAAGTCGCTGAATAACCCCAGTTAACAGGTTCTTTAGCAGAGGGGTATTGCCCAGGGACTTGGGATGACCGCGGCTTTCCCGGGATGTCAGTGCAGAAAGCACTTGTGGCAGCTCTTTTCACCCAGGAGCTTTGCACGCCGAGCCCTGTGGTTAAACCGCGGTGTGAAAGCGATGCGAGTTGTGCTCAGCCAAGGACCTGGCAGCTCTGCGCAGGTACCACCTCCAGCCAGCTCAGCACCGCACGGCACTGCGGCCACGCAGCCCGTCCCACCGTCCCTCCCGCGGGACCCTGTCCGAGCCGGGAAAATATCTGCTTTTTTTTTTTTTTTTAATTTTTTAAACTGAGCGTTTCCTCCCTAACCCGACAGAGAGTTATGCACCCTATGACAAGATGCACTTAACAGTGAAAGCTGAGATAAAGTTCAGAAACTTGGAATTTGTTTCAGCTCGCTCTCCCCTTGCTACAGTTGTCTCCCATTAAAGGCAGCAGAGTTTGCAAGCACAGGGTATCTTCCAGGAATGGGCTCTTTATCTCTATCATGTCAGTGACAGGTTGTTAGGAAATGCAGCCTGCAGTGAAGCAACACAAAAATCTTATGCCTTATTTAAATAATGGTGTTCATTGCCTATTAAAATGTAACTTCTTGCTTTAAAATAGGATTAATTAAAATGTACAAGAATGCAATTCAGTTACATTTTATGCTTCAGCCCAGTGCATGCTTTTCATAACTCATTCCCAGAAGTAATATTCAGGGCAGCCCGGCATTCTCAGTTCTACCGTTAAAAGCACAAATGACTATAAAACCTGTTCTTTTCAAAAACTTGGCTCAAGTACCGCCATTGTTAGATTTTTCATAACATATTACTTTGGTCATTACTGTTTTGCAAGATAATTGTATCAGTGATCTAACTTTTGACAGTATCCAAAGTGGCTGAAAATAGTTTGCTGCAGCACCTTTGTCTTTTAAAGGCCATTTGGGGCTTGTTATTTTAATCCTTGTGCAGCCTGATTTATCACTTCAAACATCTGTCAGCTGTGCTTTGTCTTGAAATTGATAGTGATAGTGTTACTGATTTTTCAACAGCAGCTGTTAGAGGTTCATTAGTTAGGCTCTCAAAGGGAGTAGATAACTGTAATATTTTTCTTTGTTAATCATCTCGTACGCATTGTAATAATACAGAGCTTGAAATCCGCTAGAAATGCACAGCTTCTCTCTGTTTCTAACTTGTCAGAAGCATCCTTTTATTCATTTAATCTGGCTCGATTATTAAAACTCTTCTTCATAATGCAGTAAAAAATTGAATAATGGCACGTGAGTAGGAAGATAGAAAAATCAGCCTTTGCTGTGCAGTACTTAGCGCGGAGGGAGGTCACTCAGGGTCTCGGAGTTCACATCCAAATATGAATCAACTGTGACGAGGAGATTAAGGGCTGTTCCGTAATTGATTTTTAATTTAAAATTTACAGGGCATACAAAACCTTGATGACAACTTCAGTAAAATCAGGTTCCTTTCTAACAGATACAGCAGTTTTCTGTTAATGCATTTTTCCTACCACATAAAATAGTCTTAATGGTTAACCATGATTCTTAAAACATTTCCCCCCAAAAATCCTTGCAAGCCTGCCTCTAGCTGAGTGCCACAGTGACTCCTGCTAGGAGCTTCCAGGGACCCGAGCATCTGTGAACTCTCCTGTAGCTGAGAGCGTATCAGCGCTACCGCTGGTACAACCGGCAATGCTCACCAACAGATAATTACAGTTTGAAATTAGTATTTTAATGAACTGATCTCAGCAAATGTAAAGCGAAATCTCCCAGGCATTAAAGAAATAAGCAGGAGGGAAAATTATTAACTGTAAAGTTCAACAGACGGGTGGTCAGCAGGTGCTATCTTGGCAAAGGAGTTGAGCGTTCCCGTTTCAATTTGCACTAAGAGGAGGCTTGTTCAGGTTTTGGTCCTGCAAGCTGCTGCTGTTCTTAGGGACATGGTTCACTGGGACTTTGGCGGTGTTAGGTTTACGGTTGGACTCGATGATCTTAAAGGTCTTTTCCAACCTAAATGATTCTATGAGCAGCGTCTGCAGGTGGCACGGTGACTTTGGTGGAGATTGAAAACGTCTGAGACATCTCACAAGCTTTCCAGGTGAATAGGAATGGCTTCTAAAAATAACTAAAGGCCAGATCTTCATCCTAAAAGCACAAGTCTCAGTCTCATAAGACAATGCATGTGTCCATAGCACCAGTGAAGCTTGGTGCAAGATAGATTGCAAGAGTGCAGCCTGAATTTCAAGGAAATGTACAAAGTGACTCAAAAAGTACCTGAAAATCAGTTCCTTTTTATATGTTGTCAGAGCATGAATTGTGTTTTCTTCTTAAAGGTGGACAAGTACCTTGATATGGTTTCCGTCAGGCACCATGGTCATGCCAAGTCTAGGGAGAGGGTTGTGTTGAGAGCAGGAACAAAGAGCTAGAGGTACCCGCTTGAAGACCCCAGCCAGAAGAAATGTCCCCCACACCACAGCCTCGACATGCACTCGGATGGCCAGAAGACACAGGCCATCACCCAACAGGAACCCAGAGGCTCAGCTCACGTTTCTTCTTCTCCCTTCCAGTCACCAGGGTTAGAAACTATTCTTGAAATAAAAGCACATTGATTTTTGAACTCAGAGTTTCAGCTTTCAGCCATCTATCTTCAGAAGTCCTTCAGAAGTCCCACCTAGCTAGATTATTCCATTAGTATGTCATAGACTCAATGACCTTTTTATTTTATTTTCTGAAGGACAGTCGATCCCTAGCACAGCTCAAGACACTGTGTAGCCAGTCAGGTGGATCACTGACCCACTCCATGACAGCATTTCCTTATCTGTCCTGTTATGAACCAAAAATTCTTCTTGAACCTTTAATATATTTTTTATATATATCGATATTATCTAAGTTTTCTATATCTACCATAACTGAATTAGATATTTTTGTACAAGACTTTTTTTCAGATCATTCACAGGATGGTTTACATTTATGTTACTTCTCCACCCTTCAAGAAGAGCTGGATGCTTCATATATAGTAAAGAGAAAAACTACTTAGTAATATCAGACAAAATTATAAGAGTCGTCCTCTACAAACATACAAATAAGATACCTATTTTTTATCTCAAAGATGTCTATTTTAGATTGAAGGGAAAAAAACAAGTAGGTGAAGTCTTCAAGAGTAGAACTGGTGCACATTTTTTGGCAAGAAGCATTTCTTAGAACAAATTTTCTGTTCTCTCAGCAAAAAGGTAGATCAATTCAATGAATGGATATAATTCAAAAGCTATCTATGCTCTAAGCAACTTATCTGATTGAGGCTGGAGGGAACACTTCAGATAACCTAAAACTACTCGTCAGGGTTGTGGGAAAGACAGCACATGCTTCCCACAAATACATTTTTGAAAAAGGAAATCTTTTCAGGCTTTATTTTTAATTTTCACTCTTTTTTTCTTCTGCTTCTTCTTCCTCCCAATTTTGTTTCTTTACTGAAGTGCTGTTTTAGTAAAGTACTATTTTGCTTTTTCACACAAATTGGAGAATTTTAAAGTGATTTTTTTTTTTTTTTGGTAAAATATGATACTGAGTTTGAATGATCTGTTTTGTTTAAAAATACTCAATGAAGTCATATCCTGAATTGGAACTTCTCCCAACATACCCCTTCCTTTTAGATTCGTATTTTTGTCTGCGTGTTATTTGGATGTTATCACCTCATATTCTCATTAAACTAAAGATTTCTACCTGTTACCTTCCCTAGCCTTTAGGTGTATACAGACGTAGATAGAGATCTTTCTCTCTCAGATCTTTTGAGGAAAAAATGGCAAAGCACCTTTCAGCGGTGTGCCGTGAACCACACTTCATTAGCTTCCCGCATGCCTGCCGTGAGAGCAGAAGAAGAACCATCCATATTACAGGGTGGAAGAATAGTGCTGAGTCGCACACTGGCTTTCATGTTTCTGATTTATGTTTTCTGACTTACCTTCTGTGACGGTCTGAAACTCCTGAAAGGCAAAGGGCTAAAAAGTGAGAGAAAGCTTCAGGCTTACCCTTATTATCATGTCTCTTTCAGGTGTTTAGGTGTGTCCTTGCATTTAGCTGTATTAGTTGACTTTCAGACAATGGTATGTCAGAAAGTATTAATATTCACAATTAATATATTGGTATATAGTTTTAGAGTGCCATTCCTCCTTGTGTTTCCGTCACTTTCCTATTGCGCCGCTCGGATGCTTTCCCAGCGATGCTGAAGAGCGATGGCTTTGGCGAAAGCTCCATCACCAGTCACTGACAGCAGGATGCGGTACAGCAACCATTGCTTCCCTTCTGTCGGCGGGGATGCTAGTACAGCATCCCTCTGCAGGGGGGGAATTTCTTTGTAGCATTCATTTACAAGCGGAAGATTTAATGGGCTGCAAGGTTCGATCACGAAGGCTTTTTTTCCTGCTGAAGCAGCTTGTCATTTTAGTTTTAACTACAGGAGACAGGACAAAATTGTTAAAGCAATCCAATTATATTAGCTATTGAACAGGGGATTTCTGTCCACCTTTCCTGAGTGAAAGAAAGTAGCAACAGCTGTATGAGCCTTTAAAACTTCCCACATTGCAACATCCCTAACGTGACTGGGGGATTTTGAGAAGTCTGGGTATTCTGCCACCGTCCAGCTAGAGATGAGTGCTTCTGACAATCCACTCCCTGCTCCGCAGTTTCACCCCCCAAAGGATATCTTTGCTGAAAGCAGCATGCTGAACCCCATAATCCTTCTTTATGATCCGTTTTAAAATGAGATAGAAATCAAGCAGGTGAACTCTGAATTTCCGACTTATTTTTATCTTTGCAGCAAAGTATTTCAAAGAGTCTGTCATCACCCACAGGAGAGAGAAAGCCAGTCACAACAACTAGCTGGTATTTATTTACAGTTTAGCAAGGGAGAGGTTGTACAAGCGTAGGCAAGCGTTTCGGGTGCCTGGAGAGCAAGTGCATCCTCAGTTACAAGGTATGGCCTCTCTTCTGAATATTCACATCCTACCCCCCCCATTAGCATGGGTAAATGGTGACGGCAATTTCTGTGGAGTCTCTTCATTTACATGGTGAAATAATAAACTCCCAGCTTTTGACAAATGTGTAACAGAAAGCAGGGTTGCTCAACTAATTGAGCTAACTGGCAGGACATTCAGTAATATTCAGGTCCCACTTTTGCCGGTGTGCTGTTCGCACCTCTCCTTTCTTCCAGGCTGCAAACTGCAAGTGCTGCTTTCAGAGCCACATAGGACACAAAGACCCCGCTCTCGACCTCCAGTTGAGATTTGTCATTTCTCTTGGTTTTTGAAGTTTGACAAAAGTAAATCCCTGCTCACTCTGTTACTTCCCACCAGCTCAGTGCTCGGAGGAGAGTTGCCCTGAGCACCTCGGGGTCCCTCATCAACTGCACAAAAACCACAGCAGAAGAATGCAGCTCAGGAAGTAAAGCAAGCAGCCAAATACGTGGCCGTGTTTTAGCAGCCCCTTCATCTCAAATATTACAAGTTCATTTTTTTACTTTCTTCACAGCCGAAATAAAATACAGAAGTTGGTTGTGTTTCTTTGGAGCTCTCTTGTTATTTTCCCAGTATGAGAGCGACATACCCTGCTGTTAGGCCCTCAGGTATTCACATACACTTTTTTAACTTACAAAACCAATTTCTAGTAAGTAGCTTATATCAACTCCTCTACACTTACCTAATTTAAAACACACCTTCTGAGAAAAAAAAACACAAACTCCAAACCATGGCAGGATGTTACATGCTGCCTACAAAGCAGAGTGTACACTCAATTTTCACCTGCTGTAGCTACTGTTGTCTAATTCATGTTGGCATGGGGGCTAGTTGGCTGGGAGCTGCAGCTGATTGCAAAGTCAGGAGCAGGAGGAATCAGTGTAGATTTCAGAACCTGTCTGAAAACAAAAGATTTTTGGTTCAGTGCAAAGCAACATCTTGTTTCTTGGGGCAGACTGACCTGCACAATTTTTTTTTCTCAAGGGAAATCCAAAAGCTCCCCAGAAGAATTTTTGGGAGAAGGCATCAAAAATTTCCGAGCAAAAATCTGAGCATGCGTTTGGCCAGCTGAAGATCGAGGCATCCTTAAGGATTTTCCTATGTGGTAGCCCAAGTTGTTAATTCACAGCTTTCATTCCTAACAAAAGCTGCAGTGGTAAATGAAAGTTAATCCACCTTACAATTATGAAAGCACATGGGCTTATACTATCCTGAAGAATAAGGCTGTGACTAGGTGGAACAAACATGGCTTTTTTATACAGTCCTGCTGAAAGAAGATGTTGCTTAATTCCTGAATTCCTTGAAGCATTCCTGACAGCAATCACATCTGCTGCCATAAAACCCATCACGGCCTCTGCCTTTGGGAAAAATGTATTTAATAATCAGTAAAGTTCAAGCTCAGCTTGTTGTGATGAATTATTAGAACCCGTCATCATTTTCTTGGGGGAAAAAAAAAAGGGGGGCTATAATGGAACACAATTTTATGTTTTTCCATTTAATTGATGACAGGCTGAGTTTTTATTAATCTTTCTGGGCTCCGGTGTAAGATGCTGAAAAAGCTAATATGAGATCATTGTATCTGGTTAATGTGTGTGCTTTGCAAAATTGATAAGGCCTGTCAAGACATAAATTATTTAAAATTTGATAAATGTGTTGAAATCATTGAATTTTCAAACAGACAAAGCAGAGCTATTTCTCTTCCCCCCCACCCCCTTCAAAATGAGGGTTTTGTGCAGCCGCTCAATGATGCTGCACTATCCTTGCAGCACACGGCTTGTAAGGTACTGAAATTAGCACGAGGAAGCCAGAGAAGTATCCTGTGCTGCTGCAGCAGTGACACGAATATGAGATACAGCCTTAGGGATGGAAGTAGCAGAGAGAGAGGAGACCACTGGAAGCCTCCCCCAGTATGAGTTTTTCACTGGCAAAACTGAGGGCAGGCTACTGAGTACCACCTCCCTGCTACCACCCCTTCCTCTCCATCGGTGGGATAAAAAGCTCACAGCAGCACCAGTGAGCAGCCGAATGGTGCTTCAGAGCTGTTTATCCCAACAGACCTATTTATTTCAGCTAATTGCCGAGAGTTTTTAAATGATTCCTGGCAGGAGTGAAGCTATAGAAATGATTGCTGGTGATTGATGAATAACCTGGATAAAATTCCCAAAGCATCAAAACAATTAACTCTTGCACGGGTACACCTGCTTTTATTTAGTGCCTTGCCCACAGAGGAAGGTGTGGGAGCAAGTTCCAGATGAACCCAAATTTATTTGGGCAAATAGAGAAAATACAGCATTTACCAATACCAGTGTCTCATCCATGCAGGCTCATTTCTCAAAAATAGTTCACAGGGAACATTATTGAACCCTGTGCTGCTCTACCATGGTCAGGATCATTCATGGAAGAGAAAGGTTTTGAAGAGCAATCACTGTCTTTCACAGAAGCACACAGGAAGAAGCAATGGTTTGAAGTTTAAAACTCCATAAATATAGACCACATCATCCTTGGTTTGAGCTGTTCTTGTGGTTAATGTAGCAAAAGAAAACAGCAAGGCATGTTGTGGATTCTGTACATCTCGATAGGTCCAAGATTATGTTTCTTACTGGACAATATCTACAGTCTGATGGAAATTTTAGGGTAACTGGGTGACATTTTACAGCCTCTGTAATATGGAAAAAGATTAGGTGATATCTTCTGTTTGGAAACTGATGGTTTGAAGGGAATGGGAAAATGCAGGTGCAGCAGAGGAGAACTACAGCAATAGCCATCTATTTAAATGTATACACTAACTTCCCTAAGCGTATTTTTCAAATACCCCACTAGCAATATTTTCCACTATAAGAGAGAAGCATTATAGTGAAATGGGAAGATGCTGAGGAAGTCATTTTTTCCAGCATGTGCTGCATTCTTTTAATACAGATTTTTTTATTTCCCGGAAATTGCTAACCAACGTGAATAAACAGCTGAACAAAGAGCATCAGCCCATCTTTGCTAATAGCAAAAAGCTGTCATCAAGCAAAGGGTCTTTGCACTGTATAGGTGAAAATGAAGCGCTAAGAGGTCAGTTCTCTTACATTGCGGAAAGCTTTATGCAAAATAGAAAAAAAATCTATACACGCACAAAAAAGGCTTTACATTAAAAAAGCACGAATATTATTCACGTTTCTGAACAATGCACCCTCATTCCTGCTCCTGCGCTGGGCACTGAGCAGAACCAGTCGGTTCTTTGTTAGACACCGTTTTACTGAATGTTTGCAAAACACAACAAATGTACTACCCAGAGCCTGCAAAGTCCCCTTCCCTGCAACCGACTGAGCTGACAACTGTCAGCCTCTGAATCTCATTCCTATAACAAAATCAGTGAAACAAGACAGCAGTAGGATGAAGCAGGGTCAAGAATTAAGGCTGCATGAGATTGTAGAATCCTACAGTCCGCAAACTATTTCAAAGAGGAGGAGGAAAAAATTACTCGGGTTAAGTGTAAGGTACAACTTTCAACAGTGACTAGTGATTGCTATCTAGGCCTTAAACAGGAACATTACATCCTTATAATTCAACATATTAATGATTTCGTGTTCCCATATTAAGAAAGCTTTCATTGTGAAATAGTCCACGTCACTGTAGCTCTGGGGACATGTTTCATTACCTTATGAGTACACCTCATTCCGTGTAACATGTAGATAATTAAAAGTAGTAGTAGTTTAGCATGATGCAACTCTGCAATTCCACCATCGTGGTTTTGAAATAATTGTGCCCTAATACCTTATCAATGTGACAAACCCACCCGGCTTTAGCGTGCATTAATGTTTCTCACCCTTCAGCCATCCTGAACCATATACCTACATATTTCTTCTTTTTATATCAGAGCCTTCTGAAAAAAGCAGTTCAGAAAGCAATGCTCTGCTATCTCATTTGAAGTGAGAGCCCCCTGAAGAGACATACATTGAGTATTACCAGTAACACATGACTCAATGCCCTCTAGATCTCTTCATAAAAGGAGAGGGGAGAAAAGCCAAAGAGCCATTGCACGGATTTCAATAAACATTGCAAAAGAAAAGTAGCCCAGAAGGACAATTGCGTGTGTTCCAGTGCCCTTGCCAGAGGACAGTCAGAGCTGGGTGCAGACACAAGCAAAGTTAGAACCTCCTGTGAACCAAGCAGCTTCGTTTCTAGGTATTTCTCCTTAAAATTTCCAACCACAGTTCCCTCCGGCTCAGTTGCTAAAAGCAATACCAACTCTAGGTGCCCGCGGTTTTGAGTGATCATTAGCATTTTAAGTAGCAGATCATTTAGACGTGCAAAAACAGAGAAAAGTTTCTGGTATTTCAGCACTGCCAGGCCCCTGGTCCCCTCTGGAATCTGGAAATGCAGCAGAAAAGCCTCTTTTTTTGTGCTTCTAAAGACCTCAGGTTAGTTTTGGGGTGAAGGATGGGTGAACATGTGCATCAGTTCTTGTTTCATCTGAACAGAGTCACTTCTCCGCAGCAGGGGAGTTATTTCCCTGGCAGTGGTGATGGCCAGCTGTTCTCAGCATCACCCGGCTGATTTTGAGCTTGCGAGCAGGCTTAAAAATGGCTGAGGAACCATGCATAAACATGACATTGCTTCACCAGGAGCTTTCCATCACAGTGGAAACGATGCTTCCCCAAGCATCGTTATGACAGTGCTATTTGTGCTGGTACAGATAAGCATCTGTCACTGTTTCCATTAGAATCTCCTATTTTCCTGGGTTCATAGCTCAGCCATAAAAAATGTAGCGTAGAGGCAGAAAGTTGACATACAAGGTCTCCGGCTGAGAGTGATCATTGTTGTCTCCCCCCTCCTTTTCTAATCTGAAGAAGAAAATAACATATTTCTGCAGAGACACACCTGACCACTACATTTGGATCCAGCCATAGATTTATTTAGCAATAGCCACCTTTCAACATTCAAGTTGTGAACGTTGCCGTGATGGCCGCCTTTCAACATTCAATCTTAATTACTGCATTAGGGATGATCAGGAAGAACATGTGGTAAGTGGGTTTGGGCTCTCATTTAGAGCCTATTGCTAGAGAACAGGCCCCAGTGAAGATTAAGGGCTTTGGAGTTTCTGATCTTTGCCAGATGATGAAATGAAAAATTGAAGATTATAGAAACAACAATTGAATATTATAGAAACTGAATACTGCTAGGAACTAAAGGCGTAGAAGACCCCTTTGGGATCAGTAGCAGAGGGAAAAACAAGCCCAGCAGTGCAGTTTCCCTAGTGAGACAGGCAGCACAAAATCCCACCTCATGAATTCAGCATCAGCGCTCAGTGCTTTGACTGCTTTAGGCAAACTTCCACCCCGCAATCTCGCTGTGGTTGCCTACAGGATAGGGAAAACCCCGTCCTGCACAGTAGCAATGCTGGGAGCCCACCACCCTGATCCCAGCATTGCAAAATGGGTGCTGAAGCGAGAGCGGCATTTTGCAGGAGGAGGAGGCGGCAGCATTTTGGGGATGAGGACAGTACAACACTGTTCCTTCTTTTTTCCATTTTAAGCGCCTTTTCTTTCTGTTCACACATTTTGTAAGCATAATTACAACTGAAAAAGTTTTTCTTTATACATTAGGATGATGCTGTAAGACAGTCCTGAAGAGAACAAATCCCGAAAACGCATTCTCCAAAACTTACATTCAAGGTTTAAGGGACCTAAAAAGAAAAAGTTAGATGATCATTTCTAGCTTGTTGAAACACAGATCCTGCTTCTGTGCTGCATTTTCAACAGGACTTCTCTCTCTGCGCGTACAGCAAGAACGTACCTGGGCGATGTGTCCCTACATTAAATTGGCAATCTGCTATTTACTGAGACCTGCGTGTTTGACTGAAATCGAACACCATTCTGTTGCTACCAGCAGTAGTTATTAGCTTTTCGATTGCAGACAATTTCACATTAGACTTAGCGTGGTCTAGTCACGTTTCTGAAAAATGATGAGACGTGCTCTATGGCTGGGATTGCTCAGCACTTCCTGAAGGTTAGGCATCGCTAAATACAGGCAGTTTAGCACCTGAAACCAACACACCCCAAAATAACGTGATTTTCGCAATCTGTCTCAAACTAAGAGCACAAATGGGCATGCTAAGTTTGGAAAAAATGGAAAAGGCAACACCAGAAAAGACAAATGCACAATAAACATTTTAGTATACAATTGCAACACCAGAAGCAGCTGAGTAAGGATTTTAAGCCTAAACCAGTTGGGGGGTTAAGTGGGGAGAAAAACAAAGGGGAATGGAAAATTCTGCTGTTCTATTTCACTCCATCTTTTAGCAAGGTGCCACTTTGCTGTTCAGGTTTTCCAGCACTCTTAGGTATATTTTTATCTAACAAATCTGTGAGCACAGGGTGTCTGCATGCTCTTGCACATCACAGCCCTGGACCTGTCCAGTGATTTATCCTTTTCTCCCAGTGGATGGCTCCCATTAAGCTTTTTGCATTTTCTGTAAGCTATTTGGAGTAAAATCCTTGAGCTTTCATAGGGCAGCAGCAATTATTCCATTAGAGTAGTGCACGTGACTGGACTGGCTCAGACCTTATTGGTGTAAAAATAAATATTAATGCCTCCTTTTTTATCTTGACAGTTTTATTTTCACACTTTATACAACTCTTTCTTTCTGTTTTGAAACAGGTATTTTGTGATGCTAATCAAGTCGTACAAGCCACAGATGTGCTGGACTGGGAAGACAAGGATGCTGCAGAGACATTGGTTGACAACGTGGTCCACTCCAGGATCATCAATCCTTTACGCCTGTTTGTTAAGCCATCTCCAGTACTGAAACACGGCCAGGTGTCCTACTCAGACAGCATAGAAAACTTTTGGGATTGGTTGTCCAACATCACGGAGGTTCAGGAATCTCTCGCACGAACTAAACGCAGACCTATAGTAAAAACCGGGAAATTCAAGAAAATGTTTGGATGGGGCGACTTCCACTCTAACATCAAAACTGTTAAGCTCAACCTCCTGATTACAGGGAAAATCGTCGATCACGGCAATGGGACCTTCAGTGTTTATTTCCGACATAACTCCACAGGTCTGGGAAATGTTTCCGTAAGCCTGGTGCCACCTTCCAAGGTGGTTGAGTTTGAATCATCTCCACAGTCAACACTGGAGACCAAGGAATCCAAGTCCTTCAACTGCCGCATTGAGTATGAAAAAACAGACCGCGCTAAAAAAACTGCCTTGTGCAATTTCGACCCTTCAAAGATCTGCTATCAAGAGCAGACTCAAAGCCATGTCTCCTGGTTGTGTTCCAAACCATTTAAAGTTATCTGCATTTACATTGCTTTTTACAGCGTAGATTACAAACTGGTGCAAAAGGTCTGTCCTGATTATAATTACCATAGTGAGACTCCGTACTTGTCCTCTGGCTGATACAGTCATGGGTAACCGTAGAGATACAGCATCAGTCACAAAAATAAGCATTTCCATTAACCTTTTGGAGAAGAATATGTTTTCCTATCAGGTTAAAAAGTCTTTAAAAACTGTAGCTGTGTTTGTGCTGTATCGTAAATAATCAAACTACTTATATAACAATCATTTTCATTTGAGACCATCGTATTGTAGCTCTCTCATCATTAATAAGGGAACTACCAGGCAGATACATGACAAAAATCAAACAAAATTATGTCTGTAATGAACATCAATCTTGAAAATTGTTTTTTTAAACTAGACTCGATGGCAGAGAGGTTGTCTTTTACTTGAATTGGACAGCACTTAGCAGGATCCTATTTCTCACTGGGAACTTTAGATGACAATATAAAGAAAAAATTATGAAGCAGACTCCCAGCTGCTTATATACTAAATCCAAATAAACAGCTCTGCCACTAATTTCATAAAGAATGTTACACACACACAGCTCAAGGAATCAAGTCCAAATACTAAGAGAAAGTTCTATTTCTAGGACAAATAAAAAAAGGGGGATCTGCATTTTTATGAGTTGTAGGAGTGGTACATATTCATTGAAGAGTACTTCTTCCTTCAAACTTCTTACCCCTGGATATACAATGATGTAATTAGACATCGATGAGCTTTAGTTTTTTAGACCCACCAGGTGTGCAGGTTTAGCATACACCTCTTCCTTCCGTGGTCACCATTGGTTTTTATTCTTCTCAAATGTTTACATATACACCAGTACTAGTTTTACGGTGATAGAGGATATACATACCTCGGAAAAAGATAATCTCTGTTTAAGTCTGAAAATGGTGACGGGGGCTGGTTTCCACGTAAAGGAAGCCATTATCTTGCTATCTAGCCCTCTTAGCACTGTATTGCAGCAAGGAAAATACATCACAGCGTAAGGACAATACACAAATAACACAAACTTTCTGCTTAATGCCACCCAGTTGTCTTCCTGAGTATTGCATTGCATACTTCAAGTCAAAATACAAGCAATGACAAATAAAGAGGACAACAAAAATCTATGCATCTTCACCTCATAAAGCAGATTCCAAACAATTGCTATCAATATCAAAATATTCAGCCAGACTTTCCCCTAGTACAGAATAGCGTCACTCCACTGCTGTTAAGTATAAGAACGGAGGGTCCAGCTGTGGTTTTGCTTCAACAGGACAGATGTTGCTCCCACCACAGCCAATAGCAGTCAGCTCCAGCAATGCAGCTTCAAGCATCAATCCCCTGCACTTTCGTTGGGTATTGATTTTACTGCTGCTGCCACTTTGCTATCATAGGTCTTTGTAACAGTTCAATGTCACAGGTCCCGTGGAAGAAGCTTGCTGAGGAAGTGCTTTTTATTGCCTCTAATCAAACTTACATGCAGGGTCCAAGAAGTTACATACAGCTTAAATGAAGTACTATTAAAATACTCTGTTCAAGTGGTATGCACTTAGACAAACGACTGACAGGTCAGACTCACTCATGAGATTAATTCTGATTTCCTTGGTAAAGCCTCATACAAAAAAATTACTCTTAAAAATATACTACAAGTAACTGGCTAATTTGTTTTTCTCTTTCAATGACAAAGTTAAATGTGTTGTTTAGTTTGATCAATAATCTAAATGTTTTCCTTCATCTTATTTCATACAGAGTCTCTCCCAGTCTAAATGATGGTTTTTAGTTTGTCTATTACTGTTGATTCCTACAAGATGGTCTACTTTGTATTCTGTATAGCATGTCCTCATCCTGGCTGTACATAAGCTTGGATTTATTGCTATGAGTTCAGTGGTTGGTGCTTTTGTAACTTAGCTGTAAGCCATGATTTTATTGCCATGTATTTTTACTCAGCACTGTAGGCAATTAAAAGAAAATCCTACATGCTATTTATTGTAGACTATGTGGAAATCATGTATGTATATACACTTAAATATGTGTACATATACAGAATATATGTGTACATGTATTTGTAAATAAATAGAGTTTGCTAAATCTGGCACTTGCTTGCAGCATATTTGATATTTTTCAAAACGTTGCTTTCTGTCTTTATATATACAAAACTAAGGCACTGCAACACATCGCCAAACATTTTTCCCCAGCTGGAATTTGTTTTTCTAGGAGATATTGAAGTATGCACTACAGTGAACTGTGCTACAAGCCTAGGCAGAACAGGTTCAATAGCATTTCATAATATTCGAGAAATGAAGTGCATGTTTTGACGGAGACAATCTCGAACTGTTACATAATTGTGCAAGGTACATTAAAAGTAAAGGGGTTACTCTAAATTAGAAAACAGACGTCGGCTCCTCCCAAGCAGGAAGGCGCTGGGAGAGGCAGCAGCCCGCTGCCGCTGCAGCCCTTGCTCTGAGTTTCTCATTGAATCAGGAGCTGGACTCTCCCCCCGCAGACATCTCCCTGCGGCACAGCCACGTCCCGCGTTGAGGTTTCCAGACCTCAGGAAGACAAACCAGGGCCTTGAGCAAAGAAACATCGCTCTGGAAACACCCGGAGCGCCTGGGCCACCTGAAAGGCTATTGTGAATAAAGGGACAGGTATTTTAACAGGTTTAACACCTGAGCTTCTTGAACACTGAGAAGACGTGCATCCAACCAGCGGCTTTTGCTTAAAACAACTCGCAGGCTCTTCAAGTGAGGCTCGGGCTGGTGCCATGCCATCGGAGCAGCACTGGGCACAGGGAGCGGTGGAGAAACGGAGCCCATGACAGCAGGGGGAGAGGGTCCTGCCACCCCGGGACCCACCCGCAGCCCGTCCTCCAGCAGAGCAATGGGAAGAGCTGTCCTCTCTCACCTCTAAGTCCCACCAAGGAGCTTTCCTGCCCCTAAACCTCCTAATGATAGAGGAGCCACCACCACCCAACCCGCCCGACTCCCTCCGTGCCTAGCAGACACAAAACAGTTCGGCAAAAGCCAAAGTTTGCTAAAAGACAAAGGCAAGGGCACAGAGGACCTGCGCACCCAGGAGAGGCTGCCTTTGGAGACTTGGCAGTTGCTTTAACATAGCCCAAGTGTTTCCCCCAAGGAGAAGCGAACCCTCAGCAGCAGCCTTCGACCAGTTTTCCGATGTTTTGATGCTGGGGCGATGGGAGAAGCTTGTACCGCTTTCCTCCCATCAAGCCTGGGCACAGGAAGGCAGCCTGGCAGCTGGAGCAGGAGGAGAGGGGTTTTGGTACCAAGGCTGGCTCCATCAGGCCAGAGAACTCGCCACCACACTTTTTCCAATCACAATACTTTAAAAATCAGCTTAAACAGCATTATGGGGGTTTTTTTTCAGATCAATTTTGAGAATGTCACTGCAAAAAAAGCACTTACAATCTTATTGCAGTCAAAATCAGATTAAGAAGAAATTACACCTAGCAAGGTAAGCAAAATACAATCCAATGAACCGAAGTGACAGACTTCATTAGGTCAAATTTCACACTGCCCATGTAAACAGAACTAAATTTGATTTAATTTCACACCGAACGGGCCATATTTCAAAAAACATTTTCCTATATAACAGGTGACTATTTTAGACAAGTTTCAAATCTCAATGATTGTTCCTCTCATGACTCTTATTCAAAGATTTTTAAAATAAAAATTTGGAAGATTAGATACCATTTTTTGGAAGTGTCCCAAGTGGGCAATAATGACTTATGACCACAGCAACTTAATCTAGAAGTTTTTAATATACATACTTTAGTTTAATCCAAATCTCAACAGTATACTTTTGTATACATTTATATCAATGCAAATACGTAAACTCCTTATTAAATACACTACCTATTGTTGTCCCCATTCTGTGGGCATACGTATAAAAAAATCCCAATAAAAAGCTAATTCGCGATACACACATAAGCATCAGCTTTTTTTCTTTAGACAGCCCACCATACAGCACCACGGCAACCATACGCATTCAGTATTTTCGTTTTTAATCATTTCAACTTGAACAGCGAACTAACTTAGTTTGGTTTTTCTTTTTCCCCTCGAGAGTTTCATCCTTTGGATCCTCAGCCCTTTCACCTCCTTGTAATGCTAGCTGGTGGTCGGATCCTGCCGCGAGCTCCTTGCCCTCTCAATCATCCCAGCACCGGCAATATTGCGCTGGGACCCGGGGCTCTCTGCCCACCTCACCGCCTGCGTGCCAATTCCCAAGCTCTTACTTTCAGCGGCCGTGCTGTACTACAGCAGCGAGCAAGACAGGAAAAAGCAAAAAGCTGAGTATTGTTTGCTGTGAGCTCCCTGGGGTTGCTACTTTTTCTTTTTAGGGGGAATTTACTAGGCAGTGCTGAAAGAGCAAACCCCTGAGTAATCCTGATGCAACTGGAAAAACTCTCACAGCAACTAGGCAAAGGTGTTCGGTGCAAATCAGCATCCTGTGCTGCTTTTTCCTTTTAATTTTAATTCAAGGACATTAGATTTCACTATTTGTTTTATGCTCTGTTGAGCGGCATAATCTGGATAATGTTTTATTTATAGTATAATAATAATTCGTCATTACCACCGTCCCTATTCAAATATGCACAGTTGAAATGACAATAACAAGTCGCATATACTAAGTAGCTCAATGAAATACACATCAATCAAGTAGATTTTTAGCTGTAGGGTATCTCATTTGAAAAAACTAGACTTTGCCATTCTCGTCTGTCTCCTGTGAACATCTCTTGCACGCATCTGCCAGAAGCGGCTTCCTCCTTTGTTTAAAAACAAATAAAGTGACATTTCTCACCTATTGGCAACTAGCACCAAACTGTACTTAGAGGATATTGCCTGTACTGTATTCATCTCTGACAAAACCCTAGGAATTAATGTAATTCAATCGCAGGTTTACGAAACCAAAATCATACATATTTAGATCACATCCCTGGTGGATTCAGGTCCCTGGAGTTAGTGAACAGAAGTTAAACCACATCTCTCTAGACAGCTCCTTATTGCCTATGTAGCCCAGCTTGCTGCATGTTGCAAGGAACACAGCGGCTCCTCAAAAGACGGATCCAAGGGACTGATTTTACAGAAGACGACTTGAATCGTCATGAAACATCCCACTGCAGTCAAACCACACCTCACTTGGAAGGTCGTTGAGCACGGGTCTGCAAAACCTGTTCTGGTCTGCAATCAGAAGTGATGGAAACTGAACGGAGCGTGCTGGACGCTGCCGGCAGCACAGCACAGCAGCATCTTCCTGCCAAGACTTCTGCGACCGACCCCAGCACGCAGCTCTCCAGCCCAAAATACCTGTGGGTTTTCAGTCAGAAGAAAGCCTCCAGTTGTTGGTACTCTCAAGCAAGGACCCCAGTCACCTAGACTAAAATTTGAAGGGGAAAAAAAAAATTACAAAAAAATAGCTTTTCCAAAGATGTAATTCAGTCTCCAACTCAGCACAAATCCAGTACCAGCTGCAGCCCAATTAAAAAGCAATTACATTCATGGGAAAACAGTTTACTCAGGGAAGAAAAAAAACTCTACCTACATAAACAGTGTTAGGACTCTAAAAAGACTCCAAAAGAAGTATCAGCACCTTCCTATTCAACAGTAACGAAACAGCCAAGTGGGTCAAACAGACAGTATTTCTTGCACTGCTCTCTGGTTTCGTCCTCAAGTCAGAAAAGAGGATACAAAAATCCACTAGTTCAGGGACTTTTTAATGTATTTTCTTCATTTTATGAAAAGCGCCCATCCGTGATTCCTCCCCCAGACACGGGAAGCTGAATTACACTGAGGGCTCAGAGGTGATGAGCGTTTCTCAAAGGCTCAACCACCTTTCCTAACTCCGAGGAAAGGAGCGATGCCCAAAGCACAGAGCTGGCCCAGGGTCAGAATGGGGTCTCTTTCGACTTGTCAGTCGGCAGCAGGCAGGACTCGGGGGTCTCGCCCAGAGCTGGGCCATCGGAGCAGGGCACGGGACACTGCGGGACACGGCCTCGCCGCAGCAGTGGAGCACGGCCACAACAGAGGAGCAACTGTGCAAAAGCTGAAACATTTTCTCAGACATCCCACCACTCACCTTGCCCCTCTCGCTTTAACTGTCATTGGGAAACAAGACAGTTTTATTACCAGCCTGATCCCAGACCAGCATCTCACATTTCAGTCATCACCCTGTACATCTGCCCTTGGCAGCTCTACATTTTAGCCCCCTCAGATGCAAATCCTGTTTCTCTATTCTCTTGTCTCATTCCCAGACAGTAGTGGCTCTTTCATCATTATGCAGTCAATTAAGCTTTGGCTACCTTATCTTAACAGCTCCAAATAAGCTGGTGATCTTCCTGAAAGGTGATACATTATAACTGCTTCCAAAATGGCAAGAAAGAACAGTGAAGTATGAGACTCCGAGGTTATTTGAATTAGCCCTGAAATTCAAAATGGCCCAAAAAAGCACCTAAAGTTATCAAGGCATTTGCTTAGATCTTCTAGTACTGGTCAGGTTTGTATCACCTGTTACAGCTGGTGTTACTTCCCAGGAAACAAGACTCAGGATCTTTTGTTCTAGAGATCCTACAGATAGCAGCGATGCTGCCAGCTCCCAAATTCAGGCAATGAAATAGATCCACTGCGCTCACCAGCACTGAGCCACATCGGGGGAAGAGGGTAACGGGTGCCAAAGCCTGGCACAGGGCACGTTTCAGGTGCCCAGACTCTATAGGTGTCCCTCGTATACGTCAACAATTTTTCAGAGTCTACAGCTCACACGGTCCCAGGCAAGCCCAAAGCAAACAACTCTCACTTCCTTCCAGCTGGGACTGGGGAACAATCACAGTCGGTTTCTTGCATTGCTGTGATCCTCACCTTCATCCCTGTGATTAACGAGATAAACACCTAAGCAGCCATGAGAACTGGGTCCGGATAAACATCCCGATTGTGAGGTTTTTAGATGGGTGGGCAGCAATTACACCCCCTTCCGTCCACATTTCAAAAGCCCCTGATGACACGCAACTCACCCCGAGCTCTTCTAGAGAAATGACAAAGGTAACTCCCGGCAGGAAAGGATTTTGGGGCTCTCCACCCCCGGCAAAACACCCCCGCTCACAGGCAGGGTGGATGGATGGCTGCTGCTCCCCGCAGCCTGCGCCGACTCCCCCGGGCGCAGGGAGCGGGCGGTGGGGCAGACCAGGAGAGCCCACGCTGCAGGAGCCAGCGCAGCTCCCACCAGTGCAGACCAGCACCCTGTGCCAGTGCCAGCTCCGGAGGGTCAAGCCCAGGCATTCCCCCAGGGACCTGGCAACAGACGCGTTCCCTGCTACAGCTACTTGCCTAACAGTGTGCATTATTCCCTTGTAGTCTGTTCTGAAAAAAAAAAATTTGGAAAAAAAAAACGTTCACATTTTGAAAATGCATCAAGCTGATTTAACTTGGACATGAGCACGTGTGTTTCGGCTTAGTACGAGAACTGATCAGCGAGGAGTCTTCAGTCTATTCTAAGCCAATAGTACTTAGATTCTTTCACCACTTTTTCTTTTAAGGAGTATCTGAAGCATACGTCGCAATGGCAGGTGATGCTGAGCAGACTTACACTGCTAACCTGGGATCCCAGTACAGAATATTTAACAGATTTCTGAGCAGGTAAACTAAAGGATTAAAAATATTTCAAGTTGCCATACTGAAGATGATAAGCAAGCCTATTTATTACATAGTATTTAAGACTACTTAATTCCAATCCACTTCTCATGTCAGATATATTTAACTGTAGCATTTCTGACTTCAATCATTGAAGATTTGGATTAGCCAAAATCCTCTGGGAAAACAAGATGCCTGCTCAGCCGAGATTCCTGCAGGCAACGCCATACAGGGCGACTGCTCCGTCCTGAGGGAATACCCTCTCTCTTCTACTTCCTTCTCCTGGTTTTAAAGTAAATATACCATAAATACTAGACCCACAGTGTTTTGCCACAGCCAAGCACAACCTGACTGCTCAAAGAAAGAACGGCACCACAGATGAATAGCATGCGAGGCAGTCCAGACCCGTTAGGTCAGCCAAGCTCATCAGGGTGTCAAGACATTAAGGGATACTTGATTTGTCTGGCAAAAGGAGTGGAGAGAAATATATTTTGATTCGCCACACCAGTTATCTTTAAAATAAGTACAGCCCCTTATTTAAAATACGAGTATTGAACTGTGTTGCCAGAAGCAGATTAATTGCAGGTTCCAGGAAAAACTCCGAGCTTATTTCACATTGACTTTTATTCCCACTTGAATTAAGTTCCTTATGTTACACCGACTCATTTGAATTTTTTGAATTGGTTTTGCATAGTATCATTTACTGATGTACTATCTTTAATTACATAACACACATACGCTCTCCAACTACATTATTAATGAAAGTGTTTTTAATTAAATGGCTCTCAGCATAATATTCAGTCATTAATTTCACATGCTCAGGATGTGGAGAGATTTTATTCTGATGGTCTGGGGAAACTTTGTACTTTAGATGAGGGATACTTCCAAAGTGATAGTTTTAGAGTGAAGCTGAAAATCATTATGAGTACTGAATTACCCTCTCAGCAGCTGGTGCCACAGTTCTGCTCTACTGGGTATTATCTATTCTTCAGCTCAAGTGCTCCTTTTGCTCCACCATGCTACACCACTGGTAATTTTAAAATGTCTCTCAACGCATTCACATATATTCCACAGTGAATAATATCGGAGTTATCTTTTAGGAACAATTTACACTTAGACAATGGCACTAAGGCTGCACCCTCTACAAGAAAAAGCTCTGCACCCTCCTTTCTAATTATATGTTGCCCACCTGCCTCCACTCTTGAACTTTCAGTGCTCTTTGAAGTGACAAAGAGCATTCATGCTCTTGGGGAATCGGGCTGTTTTTTGCCCATCCACCAAATGGAGGCACAGACGCACACTAGTACATCATGCAGGCACTGCTGTAAGCAACGCTTGTAAGCGTCCTCTTTGCACCTGCTGCAAAGATTGCCAATTATGGCCAAGAGACAAAAGAACACTATTAAAACATTCTTTTTTTTCCCATACTAGCACAAATTTACCATTGCCTGACCCAAGGCAAGTAGACCAACTTGGGAACGAGACCCACCCAAGCAGTCTTGTACAAGCTTTTCCCTTCCACAGTCTCCAGAAACCACTCACTTTCATCTCAGTTTATGCCTTCTATCTATTGATTACAAAGAAATCCCCACTTTTTAAAAAAAAGTTATAGGACACCATTTTCCAGAAAGACTTTGGAAGTCTTGGAAGTGATTTTTCTGTCTTTCTAG
The DNA here is from genome assembly GCF_000737465.1 of Haliaeetus leucocephalus. Lineage (NCBI taxonomy): Eukaryota > Metazoa > Chordata > Aves > Accipitriformes > Accipitridae > Haliaeetus > Haliaeetus leucocephalus. Next base: position 4,255,994 of record NW_010972887.1, on the reverse strand, counting down.
AAGAGCTCAGAGGAACTTCAGAGTAACAAGACTGCACACTACTGTACATGTTTGACCTGTGAATTTTGTGGTTTGTCCATCTTCCCCAAAGGCAGCCGCATATAAAACAGTATTCTGGTCGGACTGTTCCTGGGACTCCTGTCATCTAATTAGTCTCTAGTCTCCAGGCAATTAAGTCCTGGCAACACATAGTCCTGGACTTTTGGTTTCAAGTAACGAAGTCCTTCCCCAAAACCTGTCCTCTAATTTCTTAGACTTAACAGCCTTCTCGCCAGCACTAACACACACGAGGAGAGGCTCGGCTCTTGCCCATCCCATTCTCCTGGAAGCACAGCATCCTGGATTACATCTCACCTACCGAACCCTCGCTGCTTCAGCTCAATTTCCTGCTGTAAGGCTCGCACTTTTGGATTCCTCCCCCTGCTCTGCTGCCCTACAGCTGCTGTTCTCCTTGAGCTCAAGGTTGGCCCTTCCAGCTCTGCTCCTGGAGCCTAACTGCGGTGAAACACCCATCACGAGCTCTCTCGGTCTCCACCTCACTTCAGCCGAGCAAAGAAAACCTTGTGGAGAAGGAGCAGACAGACAGACAGGGTATAAATTAGAATAAACACTCAGAAACCATCTGTCAGCAAGATGAAATCAATCCCTTACTTCCTTGGGAACCAAAAAGACTGAAAGGACTTAAGCTAGTAAGTTCAAAACCACGTTAAAAATCATAGCAAGACTCATCTCAGAGTCACCACGTTTTAGCGTGCTCACTGGAGAAAAGCCATGGGAGCAGACCACAGCTAGCTATGGGCTAGCAGCGGCAGAACCTGTATTTACAAAGCCTCACCATTAAAGATGATTGCTTCGCAGGGTTTTTAATGGAAGGGGAAAGAAAAAAGGGTGAACGCAAAAAAATTCAATAGAAACCTACTATGTCAAAAAGATACTACAGATGGACATCCAGTGCATTTAAAATGGATTTCAGAGAAGAGAAATAACTGATGTTTTTATATGACAAGACTAATGATAATAAATGCCCACATTCCCAGCATTGCATGTCTACATAAAACACTGCACCGTAATGAAGATAATTGAAAGTCATACTTTCATCAATATTTAATTAGCATTTGGTGCTAACTCATTATTTCAGTACAATTAGTTTGACATCTTGCTGTATGGCCTGCACAGATTTCCTTCTAGAGGGTCGTTTTATTGGTGGGACATAAGTAACACTAGACATGTGCACCTTCCCTAAGGCTTCCAGAGAACTATGAAATATGGAGAATATGACTGACATTTTAATCTACTGCAGGATACAAAAGCATAATATTGAAGCTCAAAATACGCACATGTATTTGGCTAATGCATTTTTGTAATAAGGGAAATACTCCACTAAATGAACATTTTCAGAAAGCAAATTGTACCTTCATCATGCCTGCCTTTTCCTCCCTGAAACCCCTGGCTTACATACCCAGCGATAATTCAGTAAACCAGACCAGCAGTGCCTTATGTTAGCAATTGAAAACCTCTGTAACTAACAGTTTTAAGATGATTCCCCATAAATGTGTAGAAACCTCTACAAAAAAGTAGATCTTCAGATGATCACAGAATACAAGATAACTCCTGATGACTGGGATATACTTTGCAAGAGCAGATAGACAAAGGACAAAAGATGCTTCAGAGTCATTTTGTCAGTCAGTCCAACTTGTAAAATTACTTTAGAGACATCTTAGTAGCAGACATAATGCAAACTGCAGAGTTTTCTTTCTACATCCTTAGAGCAGTGGTCCTCCCCAGAGGATACTACACACAGTTGGTAAATGGGGTACTGCTGCCACAAAGAAACAGAAGCAAGGAAGCAAGCAGGCTAACAGTCTTGACTGAAGTAGAAAATGCACTGCTTTTATTCCCAGATGTTAAATGAAGTGCTTGAATAGATCCTGAGCGTGCTGCATGCAGGGATTTTCTGAACTACCTTGAGTCAACACAAAGCCCGTTTCCAGAAATGGAAAGCAGCTTTGTTAACACCTAATCTAGCATTTTCCAAAGACAAGAGACTACAGTTGGTGAAATGTAGGATAGGATTTTCAAAACTGTTGCAACACATTCAGAATTGTCATTTATTGGAAGTTTGACCAGTTTTAAGCATCTTAAAAGTTGGCCACACCCCCAAAATTTGAGATTGCTCAGATCATTATTTTTCCTACAGTTCAGACATTTGAATGAAATCTTTAACAAAGCTTTAATGAGAGTTACAAATTATGAACTGGTACTAACAGCTAAGTGGAAAGTTTTAAGATCTGCTTTAAGAGCTGCTTTCCTTCACTTTGCACATACTCACTTTTTTATTAAACAAGATCCCCTCCAGCTGATCGAATTTTGGAATTTTCCTCACTTCTACATTCTCAAACATGCACTACTTGCAATTTTTAAGGAAAAACGGTTCTTTTTTAAATGATTTTCAAGCGAAGGCAAATCTAATGAACAGATTCTATAACTGTTACTTTTGAAAACTAGTAAGACAGTAATATTCATGTTTAGCATGCTAATGTATCAACATAACTTGTTCTTAAAGAACAACAAGTAATCACTCTTTAACATTGAAAAATGCTTCTCGGCTGGCTTGGCAAGCATCATTTTTGACAGGCTAGCTCTTGCATGTGTTTTTGTTCAAACCCCTTTACCGGGCTCCAGAAGGACGCACATCACGTCAGCACACAGTTCCTGGGCAAGGACCAAAAAGATCCTGTTCTCCTCTGAATTCTTCCTGCAGATCTTCCCCAGTGCAGTTACGGCAGCTGTGCCATACACCTACTCAGAAACAGGCTATTGACCACGGCACTCACAACAGAGCCAGAACCTTATTTCTTAGTGTCATTTCTCTTCACCTACTCCCTTAGCAGCTGTTTACCCAGGAGAGTGGGAGAAAAAAAAAATTTTGCAAGGTGCAAATGGGAAAGAAGAGTACTTGGCCTGCAACGTGAAGGCGGCATCAAGTCCTTCCAGCTCAAACTCACTGGAGATAAAAGCACTCATCATCTGTGTACACTCTTGCTTATCAATTATTCGATGAATCCTCTGTTTCAAATATTTGACAAAGACACAAAAGAAAAAAAATCCACAACATAAAGCTGCAATTGCCCCTTTCTTTTTCTGGTTTGCAGAAGACCTTCCCACCTATGACTGCTCGTATACAAGAATGAAGTGCGAACAACCTCTTAACAAATCCTAGAGGATATTTTCGCTGAGTGTGCACGCGCACGCACTCAGAGTTAAGCATACTTCAGGGAAATTAATCCTAAATGCATGGGAGCTTGTAATCAAGCCAATAGTATGTTCAGCTGCAAATTCCAATGATGCAGCATTCTCAAATACATTTATATTACATTTAGAGAACTGGTTAGAAAAAACCCAAGCATTTCTACTGGTAGAAAAATGTACTGATGTGACAGCTGAAGACTAGATACAAGGTGTATACTCACCATGAAAATAACCAGAGTGATCAGGGCTCTAATACAGTTTTTACTGCTCAGCTGGTAGGTCCTACTGCCCTGCTGGAGAGCGCTGGTGTCGACAACGCAAATGCCCTCCTTCACTTCACCCTCAACTTCACTATTTAAGCTACAATTACTGAATAAATACCTTTGACAACCATGTACAAGGGTATTAACTGTTAGCAGATAAGCAGTGATGCCTCAGCTCTACCCAGCCAGCCATGCCCTTTGCTTTTCTCCTAGGCAGCACAGTTCCTCTGGGGGAACTGGCATTTCCCTTATAGATGTTTAAACCCTGTTTATTGGCAGGACTAGAAACCAGTTCTGACACTCAAAGTTTAGCCTTATAAGAAGCAAGTAAAGATTACAAAACTATGCCAGCACTATTGATGGCTCATTGATAGGAATCTCTACATACAACTAAATTAATCTCTACATACAGCTCAATAAGCTTCTTATTTTTATTACTGATGTGGTCTCAGTGGCACTGAACATTGCTGAGCCAGCTCTGGGTTTTGTGTTTGTTTTTAAGGAATGAAGAAAAACATTCATGCCAGGAAAAACTTTTCATCTTTGTAATTCATGCTAAAACACAAACAAGGATTATTGTTAAAGACAGTCTCAGTGCAACAGCACCTTTCTCTACATGTTTTTATCTGGAGTAATCAGGAACAAATGTTTAGTTTGCTCTCCGCAAACAAGCAGTGAGGGAAGATTAAGTCAGTGCTATCAACAAGTCCATAAAGTAAATACAATGACTGTTCATAGAATGACTATGACCAAGAGCACAGAGATGATTATTTATTATAGAAAATGAGCCCAGCTTAGAAATGCTCTTGGTTTTATACCACCTGGAGTATCCTCAACAGCTGATTATTTTATATACTTAAAAAAAACAACAGACCTTTAACATTCCTCCTCTTAACATAAAGTCATAAAATACCTGCATATTTTACCTCTGTTTCTAACTGCCCAGAATATCACCTTATTTGAAAACTGCAGCCACCTGTGCAGGGTATCCCTTGGTTGCTTAACCTCCATCTCAACACTTCCTGAGCATCCATACTAACATTTTGGGGGGGGGTAATTCTTCCAGAGAGCCAGTTTCAATATTCTGCTTAAGTACTTTGATTAAAATTTGTACAGAATATTCACAGAGGTGAATATAACTGGGGCACACTGTCCCAGTAAACACCATATCTTTAACTAAACAAGTGGCAAGACAATGAGAATGAAATATTTGTTGATTAAAAAGAGTAGTTGAAACCGCAAGCACTCCATTTCTTTGATGAAGTATGTCTAAACAAGTAGCCTTTTTATAGCTGCCCAAAGAGATGCTAATTTCAGATACAGAGACCCTGAATTCTTGCAGGCTCCCAGAGCTCAGACACACCGATTCCTACGCTCCTGCCAATTCCTTTGTCACCTTAATCAGCACCACAAACACCATCAGTTTAGGAGTCCCGAACCCAGTTACGAGCAGAACCCACCCTATTATATATACCCAAAATCTTTCACAAGTTCTACCAACCATGTATTATCCTAATAAGCATCTGAAATATCTGTCCTCCAGACTGCAGGCAGGAGAGCAGCAGAGCTGGGGCAGTCCTCTTATGCAGAGGCAGAGCAACTTCAGCCTCGGCTTCTAATAACGGGGCAGCACCGGTACCAGGAACAGCACACCGACAATTTATAATGAACCATCATCTGCAATTTGGCACCTTTAACACTGCATCTAGCACCCCACTCCCTAAGGCACATAAATGAGGTGGGCTAGGGGAGCCCGTTGTTTTAACCATCTTCTGGTGCTGTACGCCTTATGGCTTGTGGTTGTTTAAATCCATGCATTTTTCATCAATCCTGTGAAAAAGGACAGACATCGTGCAGAAGACACATCATCATTTTTACCTCCTGAATCTTGATGTTGCCTGTCCCCATGTACTCCCAGACACAGAAGAATGCCGAGATGATCTAAAATCACATGGTAGTTTGGGCAAGACCAAAAGCTGAGTACAAACATGCAACATTTCGCCTCAGACCTTAGCATGATACCTGTCTATCAAATCAATCATGCTGACTTGTTTGTTTTTGCAAGGTCCTATTTGCATGCTGTTCATTATAGCCCCAAGGTATTTTTCTGCATTAGTAGCTTTAAAGCATCTCCTTTGCACAAAAATCTTTCAGCTGATTATCCTGGCAAATATTAAGTTCTATTTCTTCAAGTTGAACCTTTACTTCCTTCCAATCTATTATGAAGTTTTATCCTTTTGCCCTTTTTTCTACTACTGAGAAAGCACTTTTGTTTGATTTCAGTTCTTCCCTCTGGATGAGCATTTGTATCAGAAGAGGCAAGACTAATTAAGCAGAAACCAAAATTGTTTGTTTGGGGTTTTTTTGGTTTTTAGGTTTTTTTAAGGAGTCAAGGGTTAGATACCTGCAGAGCAGCATGGAAAGCTTGAGCTCCTACACAGACAAAAAACCAATGCCTTTCAAAACCTCATGCTGCTCATTTTAAACACAAAATTCGTATGATGATATATTTGAATAAATCCCTCCATGTCTGCATGTTAGGAGTAGGACAAAACAGAATGACAACATAAAGGAGGCATATAGAGACTCTAAAAATAAAATAAAAAACAAAACCAAACACAAACAAACAAGCCAAAACCGAAACCAAAACAACCTCTGAAGAGCAGACACCCTACAGGATTTACCCAGTTCTGCCATCTTGCAGATCTAAATGTTTTCCAAAGCTGATGGAGACTCAAGTAAGGCTCCCGACAACAGCTTTGCATCCCTACATTCCCTACCTATCCACTAAAGAGTAGCTGGGAAGAAACTGCTTTACAGAAATGATCCAAGACCTGGGTTATGTCCAGGTTATTTGTTGTGGAAAAAGCATATTAAACTATCTAATGCATCTACCACGTTCTCTCTGTTCAATTGGAAATACAAAACTGAAAATCTGAAAAATCCCAGCACCCCAAAGAAATAACAGACAAACCTGGCTCACCAACATACACAAATTTACATTTTTTTTAGAAACACTAGAGCCTGAATATGCAAATTATAAGAATGTATTAATTATCATTAATCATTCCTTCACAAAGACTAGAACTAATTGGAGAAATAATTTGAGAAAATTGAAGTACATGACAGAAAGCATTAAGATTCATTAAGTTTCAATTCTCTGGTCTGTCAGCTTGTCAAAAGTAGATGCCTGCTATTCTAGCATTACTAGTAAAACACTTCAGATTTTCCTAATCTAGTATACAATTTAACCCCTCTTTTAGTTTGTTCCAAGATTAACTACATCTGACGTGACACGTTTTTTGTTAAAAGGCACTGTTACAAAGAAATTTGTATCTCACTTTCTTTTAGATCAGGAGAATCGAACTTGCTGAAGTTTCATGATAAAGCATTTGCAGGTTTACTAGATATTTTGTATTTATTTAAATTGAGATGTGCCAGCCCACACTCTAAAAAACAATAGAAAACAAACCCCAAACACAAGGCATTTGAAGAAAAAGCTACATTCAGAGAGACATCCACCCTGCTCCATACCTACGCCTCAAATTCACGTTGACCAGAAAAGCCAATAAATACGCAACAAGTTCTGGGCATTATTTGCCCTAATGGTTAACAGCCAAGAGCATTTGAGTATCTATAAAGCAATAGCAAAGAGGTAGCTTAGAAGTTCATCTGTACATGGCACAGATGCCCCAGCAATCTAGATCAAACAGCTTTGGTTAACTTCAGGTGCACTTTCAGCAACCAACCAAGCAGGCAGCCAGCCTTAGTGAGCACACCCTGCACGTGCTTCCCCCCATGCCAGTCCTTACAAGAGCAGCAGAGAAAGAGACAAACAAATTTTTATGTCCCTCTATTTGTTGCCCTGGGATAATCCTCCCCAGGTAAATTGGACTGGTATAGACTTTTTTGATCCAGCACAATAAAACAGTGGTGCTGTAAGGGAGAAATGAAGTCTTGGTAGTATAAGAACTCCCATGCTTGCGTGTCTGAAAGGAACAGCTCATCTGCAAGATCTGACAGGGACAAGATGCAAAATTTAACAGACTTTTTTTTTTTTCCTTTTAAAACATACAGTGTGGGCTTTATGGAGAACATCACAGCTCTTAATGTGGGGATGGTGCAACTACCCTAGCAAGATTTAGTCTTTGCTGACCACAGTAGGTAAACATTTTAGTTGCATACTTCAGTAGCAAGTAGGTGGTTTGTTTTAAAATTTCAAGACTTTATAAACTTTACACAGCTGGGTTAGAAAATTGTGTACATAATACATTCAAGTTGATTTTAAAGCTTACAGAAGGTTACCAACTTAAAAATGAAAGACTTAAATCGTTTTCTTGGCAATTAAGGTTAAAATAGGAGGTCAGCCTGCAGTTAAAGCTTCTATGCTTTAAGAAGTCACCCTATTAGAATTTTTTTGCATATGCTTCCAAATTTACCTTTAACTGAAATGGCTCAGTCAACTATGCAGTAAGAAACGTGGGAAGTCAAAAACCGTAACTGCTTAAAATGCAGCACAAATTGCCTCCATTCTGATCAGCAGCGCAAAGTTTGACATGGTACAATTTATTTTCTACATGACTATCACTGCCAACACATGAAACATGCATTAAGTTCGGCAAAGCACAGATTTTTTCACTCATTATATACATACCCTTAATTGAAATACAGAACCTGCACAAAAACATTGTTATGGCCCAAACTCTATTAAGAATGCAAGACAAGAATGTTACTATCAGGGAATGTTTTCAAAGGAAGTCCAGTCCACTCTCTGCTTTACAGGATGATCACCACATATTGCTACAGCTCCAAGTCTCCTTCAAAATACTTTAACAGAGAACTCAAAACACTCTTGTTAGTTTCTCTATAAGCCAAGGCCAAGCAAACTCTGCAAAATTACTTCTTCCCTGCTGAGTCTCAAATCACAAGCTCATTTCTGTTATTTATACTTGACTTACAAGAAACCCAATTTTACACTTAAAGCATCAACTTCACATACTGTTTAAAATAAAAGTTATTTGACAACCACTGGAATGTCATCTCTATTCCAAAGCACTCATGAATTGTCACAGCTGAGTCTGGGGGTTATTTTCGCCTAGATACAGTGCTTGTAGTGGAAAAAGCAAGTCCTTTGCATCATACACCTGAAATGCTTCATTCGACTTCTGCGCTTGTATTTCTTCCAGCTTTCTCTGAGAGAACAAAGAAGGAATCTTCAAAATTGACAACAATAAAAACATGTTCCTCTAGTGGAAAATTACCAAGAAGTCTGCAGAAAGATAAACTGTTCAAAACTATTCGAATTTTAACAGCAAATAACAGCATTTCCTCTATTACCATACTATCACAATGTTAAGTGCAAAGTTATTTGTGTATAATGGAAATAGTTTGATCATTACTATAATTTACTTAATAAACATGGCAAGTAAAATTTGTAGTGGAATGGGTAATACTCTAAAATAGTAATTGTAACAGAAGTTATCTAAACCACAGAAAAACATTAACAGTAAAAGGTTATATTCTTCCATATAGAACACAGCTAAACTTAATGAATTCTTTATTAAATAAAACAGTAAGTTAGGTAAGATCCTAGAATAAATCAGAATTTCTCATGATACAGTTAAGATGCAAGTTGTCTCGATTAGTCAGTAACAGCTATGACGTTTGGAGAAGAGGCACAAAGACACACTTTAATCAGAATTTCTCACCTGTGACTGCTTGGGCTGCACTTTGAAGTACTTTTCTTCTAGTGGCAGTAACAGGGACTGCTTAAGCTGGCACTACTCAGTACGACACCAAACTATGCCTTCAGCATACGGCAGGGCTGGCAATTCTGTATAGTGAGAGATGCTTTTTTACTCTAATAGCATATCTTACCAATCGAGATTCATTATCTGAGCTTTCCCCTTTTAAAGAAAGAGAAGGACATATATTGGACTTCAACTGAGAATTCTCAGAAAGCTGCTAAAGAAAAAGTTACTAGTAATATTTTAGTTAAACCAAGATTCAGATAGATTGACACTGTAAAACACTTTTTTTTTAAACAGAAGCATTCAACTAAAAGGAGGAAAAGCTTTATGTGCCCAGTTTCCACACAAAAGACTATTAGAATTAATTTTAGAATGAAAATAGGTGCTTTTTTTAAGCAATGCTAATTGAATCCATTTCACTGAGTAACAAAGAAAACTTTTGTACGATGACAAGATAAACATCTCAAGAAAAAATACTTCAGAAAGACTAAGGATAAAAATATAGCTTTCTAAAAAAAGAAATAATGAAGTTTAATATTCTTTACCTAAAAGTTGAAGCTCGGTTCAATAATTTGGACTTGCACAGATAATTTTGTTTACCATTCACAGTGGTTACCAGTCACCTTTAGCTTGGAGGTTACTGAAACTGCCTGGGAAGGTGTAAGTTATGCCACTGTTGATACAAACTCCACAAGAACTTTAAGCTGAATCATTGCGGAGTAACTTAAGGGATGTATGTTTTAAGCAAACATAGAGAATTGTGCATGTACCTACACACAAAACAGCGATGTGCTATGCTAAGAAACCCAAGATAGCCCTGTGATGACAGCTCTGTATCCTTATTTGTTACCCAAGTCACCTTAGGAAGAACTGCAATAGTTGACTGTGCCACATTTTTGCTGTAGCCTAGATAACACAAGACAGGTAATTGTGTTTGTTCAAATGGCCTGTGTCACTTTTTGTGAAGTAACTTACCTTGATATCGTCATTTTCTGGAGTTCAGTGTGTCCAAAGTCAAATACATAGAGCAGCACATTAACAGTCCTACGTATTTTAGCAAAACACCTATAAACATATTAAACCCCACAAACTAACCATATAGATTATTCTTACATATCACTTCTCCTGTAACAAACGCAAGCAACATTCCTGTTCTATGTGGTCATTTTACGCCTATACTCCTTGACAGGGGGAAAAAAACCCAACAAACAACAAACCCAAAAAAACAGAAGACAAGTTTTCGATGGTAGGTGGAAAAAGAAACCAAATCTCTTACAAACCATGAAGCCCATCTTCATTACCACAGGATCAACTCTTCTTCCCACAGAGTATCGGTTCTGACAGAGTCTGTGTAAAGGCAGTCATTTCTCTCAGGTAGGCAAGTTATAAGCTGTTCAGAGCTCTAAGTTATTTGAAAGTGTCAAAATGGAAAAATAACCAAGGTACTGGAGACCAGGGCAAGACTGCAATATGATCCTCCCCCAAAAAAGGCTTCCAAAAGGACAGCAGTATCTTTTACACTGGTAAAACTGGACACTGCTGGTAAAATACCTTTCTCAAAGGAGAGAAGCAAAGGTAGCCACTGTGAACATACAGAGGATTAAAAAAACCCAAACAACAAATACAAGCCACACAGACACATTCTGTATAAGTAACAACTTTATTGTAACTTGATGTGCTGAAATGCAAAAATATTTTCAGCAACAAGGTACAAAAAGTATTTCACCATTAACATCAGCTGATAAAAAAAGGCTGGATGGTTTGATACAACTGTTTACATATCTGAATTCTCTTAATCATTTCCACCCCAAAACAGGTCTAAGTCATTTCACTGGTTTAATTTCTAAAATAGGACTCATTGATCTTAAGCCTTCAAAAACCAGGTTACAAATACGGTGAAGTTCCTTGCAAAACACGTGAAATAGTGAATTCCCTTTACAAACGTAGTCCATTTACTGTAAGCAGAAGCCAAATTATGAGACTAAGTCAGTGTCTTGCTAGCTAAGGAGCTAAGCTCTGCACAAAATATGCTTTCAACACTGGACAAAGAGGACAGTTAACATTCCATTTGTCACCTACAAAAAATAAATCAATTAAGTTTAGTAATTTTAACCAACTGTAAAAGTCAACAGTATTTCAGGTAGCAATACCTCACATTTGCAACTCACTGTCTTGTATGAAACACAGTTTCAAATACTGCACATTGTTTTATTCTCCCAAGGAAGAAACCTTGCCATGAGGATTTAAAAGGAACACAATCTCCATGTAGGTCTTCTACTGACCTTCTGTGCAAAGGTGAATTTTATACTAAATACTCAACATTTAGAAAAACATCAGAACTAGAGTAACTTGTAAAACTAACTTTGTGTCCATGATTACCACATTTTGACATACACTTATCTTGTAACAGCAAATATTTTCACATTTTCACAAAAATATACCATTACTCAACTTGTATCTGTAATACTCCACTTTGTGTTGTTTCTACCTCAGTGAAACTGAATTTAGGAAGCAAGAATTAACATGCAACAGAGCTCAAAGGGGTAATTTGTAACTTTTCCATCTCAATTGTGTATCAAATAGCGTTCTCCTTCACCTTTAAAAATACCTTTTTAAAAGATCTTGTATCCTATTAAATCTTCCCTTCGTTACAACAGTTTCCTAAAAAAGGCACAATGTGTTCATACTTCTGCATGCAGTAAATGGACTAGGAAATAAGGATTATTTATCGAAGCATCTTCCACCCAAAGCATCTCCTTAGGAGAGGTTCAAATGGAAAAAAAAATATAATACATAATAGCATTTTAACAGCAAATCGAGTCCTTATTTTTAGAAAGTCATTCTTGACAAAAAACACCGCACAGTCATACACACACGCGCACGCACACACAGGACACATGCAGGGTTCTCCCCAGAACAGTATGGAAGCGGTGGTTCACATATATCTGAGGGAGTAGTGTTGGCAAGCCAAAACATGGCACCTTCATACATTATATTCCTAATCTGTATATAAAACTAAGAAAAAAACCCTAAGATTTCAGCCTGAAAAAACTGTCCATTGTATTAGATTGTTTTATATCTGCTGCACTTAGAACTGACAACCGAGGTTTTGAAGGGCAAGCTCTTGAGATGTGGGGAATAAAAACAAGCTACTGAATCCGAAGAAGGTTGTAATTACCAGCTATCCCGTTCCAGTGAGAACACTGCATGTAGTTAATTAAAGAATAGAAGAGGTGAATAATTAGTGCACTCACTTAAGAATACAGCAACTGTTTTACCTTTTTCTTAAGAGCTGACACAACTTGAAAACATACATAATAAATAAAATCAAATCTAAACAGATCAATTATCATGGGTTTGCTTTTTTTCCTGTTAGTGTAATGTCACTGCCTGACTTGAAAAGTGGATGCTCTACAATGTAGATAATATTACAGCACAGTGCCTGACATTTTTTGGTACAAAGTGTGCTATTAAGCTTCTAAAGAACAAAGTTTTCATAAAAGTCCTTAAGCTTTCAATTTGATTACTGTATGTTGTTACTTTAGAACAAGCTGAACTGGACAATCATTACAGCATTAAATATTCAAGTCACTTTGTATGTTAGAGCTGCAAGTTTCACCAGTGATGAGTATGAGGATACATAGCCCTAACGCATTACACAGTGCAGCAAAAACATCACTATTTTGGAGGGAACAATTACCTTTACATCTTATTGTGAAGAATGCTTATGAGACCTTATTTTAGATAAATATCTAAAAATTGATAAAAGGATAAATCTCTGTAAATATATAATTTGATGCCTTATGTACTATTAAAGTTTCTGATTTTACACTCTATCCATCATAAAGACTGAGTTAGAAGGTAAGAAGAAAATGGATGTTTAGAGGTTATTTTATTCTTCAAAACTGGACTGGGCATTTTTTCCAATTTACCTTTGCTAATGGTTTACTAGATGCCAAAGTATAAAACTATATACTCTTTCCTCTGAAAATCATTTTGTTCAGAGCAATTCAGATGAACCTTAATGAAATGAGGATGGAGATAGAGTTTAAGATAGTAAACAATCTGAAATTCTTCCTCTCCTCCCTGCGTAACTTTTTTTTTTAATAGGCAAACTAAAACCCTTATGCAAATATGTTTATAAATTAGGTGAGATCTCCTCCCATTCCCCACTGCTAAACCCAAGTCTTCCCAAAAAAGAAATATAGCATATTATCACTATTACAGTAAACTCAATGCAATAACTCAGGAAACATTTAGAGTGTGCACTACTGCAGACTTTTCCTCCCAATTGTAAACAAAGCTATCAAACACTGAGGATGTTGATATTAAAGCTAAGGTTCATATAATAAAGAACTGGCCCATGACAAGCAGTTTACAAATGTTTCATCCTTTTCACATTATGCAGAATTTCAATACCATCCACAATGCTAGTACAATAACTGAAATGCAAGACTGAGCAAGTCTCTGCTTGCAAATATCATCTGACATTTCAGGGAAATATTCCTCTTGATGTGTACATAACCTCCTTAGGTGTTAACGGAAGCTGTGCACATACATCAAGATGGGAAAAATCCCTTCAAAATTTTACCATTCACATGCCTTTTTCAAATAAGCGAAAATATTCTGTTACTTAAATATGAAAGCTTGCAATAGCCACCTTCAATTGAGTCTTAAAAAGACATGCCTTTCTTTTCTAACAAAACTAAATCCCATGTGGCTGTGGGCATCTTAAAATGTATCTAAAAAGTTAAGCCACAATTACCTGTACCTCATTAATTCATCAAAAGCAAAATATATATGTACCACACAACATACAAAAGTTACACATTAAAAGTGCATATTCAGAATCCATTTGGCCCATTTCTTCAATTTACATTTGGTCATTCTATGCATCCTTTTTACTCTTCTATGTAACCATACATGTGGGATATAATTTTTCCATATACAATACTATTCTGTTTTCACATTGAACTCTTTACCTCTCGTTCAGTTCTGCATTAAATGTAAACTAATGATGGACCATAAAGAAACACAAGCAAGAGGTTTATTCTGTGTTTCTTTTTACCATTTGGACAGCTTTGACACACACACAATAAGCATTACAAACTGTAATGAAAATACACTTTTGGGCCAAACCATTGCATATTTGCCCCCACAATGAAAAATAAATTATGTTTGAAGCAGTATATTGCCATAAATAGCCTGTAGGCATTCGCTGAAGGTAAACAGGCTCTCCCTATATTTAGCACTTGTCTAGGGTACGTTATGTGCCTCTGGTTCAAGCGCTTTTAATGAGAGGCTAGTTAAAACCTTCCAGTTAGCACAGGACCAAACTATAATCATTTTTTTTTTTCTTCTGAAAATAATGGAAGATCCCTTTCAAAAATTAATCTTCAGTTATCAACTTTACTGCATTATGGAGCTAGTGCAATCCTGCAGAGCCTAGTCAAAAAGACAAGGCACATTAAAAAATAATAATAAAAAAATCAAGATACATTAGACTATATGGACTAGAGAGTCATTGAAGATAATTTAAGGCCTTTCAGTGAATTAGAGTAATCAGTCTAATTTAAAGCTGAGGATTAAACCATAAATTATCCATCTGAAAAGCAAACAATAGGCTTTTTCAGCTTCTGTTCTGTGGACAAGGATAACAAAAACTCTTGTTATGGTTTGTGAAAACACCTCTGGACATGGAGGAGTAGAGTCAATTCAATTTCTCTAAAGTTCATGGAAGATTTCATGACTGTTTTAGCCGTTTGCGTGGAATGCCAAACTGTGGACACTGTGCAGATGCTAGTGCGCGAAAGGCCTCTGCTACTAAGTGAGGGTGGGAGTGGATCATGGACTTCCAGCCTGCTGTTTCCATTATGTCTGTTGCTTGGCTGAAAACAGAAGTATTAAGAATAGTCACACAATTTTACAAACCAAATGCACAAATGCACAGTGGAGAAGAGCAGGCAAGGCAGAACTACTGCAGAAGAGCAGTTGAGTACTAGGCGACAACAGACTTTATGAATGCCAATAGGGATGCCATTGGAAAGAAGTAGCAAATTGCAATTTGGGTATATTAGTATCATCACATGTAGGACATAGGGTACTTATTCTGCTCTACTCAGTACCAGCAAGAGCTCAGCTAGAGAACTGTGTCCAATACTGGGCACCGTATTAAGATAAATGCCTCGAAATTGCTCAGGAAAAACAATAAAAATAAGAGGAAGTCTAGAAGAAAATGAGATGAAAAGCAAGGGAAGATATGATAATCTCATTACAGAGAAGGGCATGCTCAGTTTGGGGAGAGAGAAGGATGAAAAGATGAATCAGCTGAAACTGCAGCAAAAATTATGTACTTCATATACCAGAAAGCCATGAACACAGATTAGCTGGCTGACTACAGAACCCTTCACTGGGAGCGTGCAGTTTCAGTACCAGTGGAGCATACTTGAGAATATTCACTCTTTCTTCAGTACAAGATCATGGACTACATTCAGAATGGCTTTCAATTACCACTGTTGTTTTTTAACTAATACAGAAGCAACAACAGATTTCAGCAAGTGTCACGCTGACATCCAGGAAATTTAAAACAATGTATATATTTACTTTTTTGTGAACTAAAAGTGTAAAATTCACTCTGCACAGGAAGAATATTACACCGGTTGGGATGCATGCCACATTGACACAGGACAAATTTGTAATTTGGAACCAACAGTTTATGCATCAATCCCAAGTTTCCATTGCCCTGCACTTTCAAAAGCCTCTCATGAGCACCCTCAGACTGTTTCAGGAACACTGTCAAGCATAAAGTTAGGAGCTGAGCTCTACACTATACTATCTCTAAAATAAAAAAAAACAAAACCCACCACCTTTTGCAGATTTCTAATGCAAGCCTTTAATCTTCTGCTGCAATTCAGCAAAGGTAAGTGCCTTGAGAAACAATACTGAAGTTCAGACTTCCTGGTGCCCAGAGTCAGTAAATTAAGCCAGGTCCTCTGATATTATTTCCCCTGATTTACTGTAGATGCTTTAGCTGAAGCAAAGATGACCAGCATCTTTACTAGCAATCAACCAAGACAGAAGTCAGCTCAGTAAATTCCAAACCACTTGAGAAGGAACACATTAACTAGTTTACATTGTTATGTATTCTGACTTATCATTATTAGTTTTTCTACTGTTTTAGTACTTACTTTCTGCCACTCCCTTCCTTTTCCACATCATGCTCAACCATTAGGCCTGTGAAGACTTCTTTTTCTAAGAGGAGAAACACTCTGATTTTAAAGTAACTGGTACAACACATCTTTTAACTTCTCTGGAGGTTCTGATGATAAGAAATAAGTGCTCTGCTGTCCTTTTACTGCTTGAGCCTACCACTGGCTATTGTGAAGCTAGCTGTCTTCTATTCCATGATTCACTTGAGCTGTTCTAAATATATGCTGCAATCAGTCCTACAGCCTGAGCCACATATTCTCAACATGTTTCCAGCGTAGGCATGAGCACCTACAGAGTCAGCCAGATCAGAGGGACCTGACTGACTAGTTGTGTGG
This sequence comes from Haliaeetus leucocephalus, assembly GCF_000737465.1. Lineage (NCBI taxonomy): Eukaryota > Metazoa > Chordata > Aves > Accipitriformes > Accipitridae > Haliaeetus > Haliaeetus leucocephalus. Next base: position 4,239,188 of record NW_010972887.1, on the reverse strand, counting down.
CCTCAAGAGTACTAGTGCTGGCATGCAGGAAGGTGCACAAACATGTCGCCACAGGCAAAAAGAGCAACTGCCCTCCTTTCTTTGGAAATACTGCAGGCTCAGATTGACCTAAGCAAGTCTTGAAACCACACTGGGGTTATCACTCCTCCAGGCATAAACCTGGTTAGTCAAGATAATGGTTTCCTTTATAAAGGTTGCTGCCACCATCTCACAGTGCTGATACATCCATAGGAGAGGAATGAAAACCAGCTATTGTTATGATATCACACTGGAGGGCAGTTAACTCTCCCTATCATTTAAAGGGGAAGTCACAATCATAACTGGGGTAGCATCTGCTGAATCCTGCTTTACTTACAGTCAGTGACTGGCCTCAGTAGTGTGGAAATGAAGCAACAGTTCTTAAGATCTGCAGTCTATTTAGCAGTGTTTGTACAGAACATCGCGAGGCAGGGAAACTTACTTGCTATTCCAGTTTTTCCCATCTTTACACCCAAGTTGTCTAAGAACACTGCACCTGTAAGAGAGAACTGTGCTAATATTGAAAAGGTACACAAAGCATAAATACGAATATATTTAGAGTCTCATAAATATTACTTGCCTGTTAATAAAGTCTATTGCTTGTGCTTTTAACTGTTCAGCGCTGTGCAAATCTGCGAGGATAAGAATGTCAGCAACATTTTCTACCGAGAGGTTACTACAGAGTGCTTCCTCACACATGACCTTCAGCCGTTCCAGTGCATACTGATAAAAGAAAAAACTACACTAATCATTCTTCAAACTCATTCTTTCTACCATTATCTCTACAGTTTTTAAGACAGTTCCAGTCATGAAAATGCTTGGTGTCTCCCAAGCTTAACATCAAACTGCTTCCAAACAGGTAATTCAAAATTCAATATGCTGCACTGAAGAGTCCTCAAATGGTAAGGCATGCATTAGGTTTGACAGAAAATGATCAAATGCTTTACTGGGAGAACTTTTATTAAAACAACAAAAATAACTCATTCAGAAGTTTTTGTTTTCCTTCAGTTTGGTTACGGAGGAAGAGCAAGGAACAGGCACAGGCTCTTTATCAAAGTTGTCATTAGACAGGTTCACATCTCAAAGTGCGGGGCAAGAAATTATACAATGGAAAGTTTCATGAAACTGTCCAAGGGAAAATACATTAGCCTGTTTGAAACTAGCTTGTTCCAAGTTTGGCCCCATCTCCATCTCTGAATTTCTCAATTTCTTCCATACCTTTGACACAGCCTACTGGAAAATTGATGTAAAATAATTACATGCCCATATTATATTTTGCATGAATAAACTGTGCTTCCTTTTTGAGGATGTCATAGTCTGAACAGGTTTCATTCAGCTGTATACATTTCTATGGGAATCTCACCCATTCCATTTAGTTTAGCACCCTTCAGATACAGTTTAAGTCTGAAAAGAATTTTAGACATGCAAGTGGCATATATTCAGGTTGCCACTAATACATTGGTATTGGCAACTGTTCTATGCAACAAAGAAATGTCACTTAAGAAAAGTCAAATTATCAGGTTAACTTCTATGTTTCTAGACCTATGCATTTTTACTTCCATTTTATTACTATAGTACTGCTCACGATAGCTCTATTTAGAGCAAATAAATATCAATTGTAACAAATCTGTACCTACCAGATAATACAGCAGTGTAATGCCTTTGGTAATATGCAGAACACTCATTTTTAAATTATTATTTCTCATTCAGAAGGAATAGCAGAAAGCTTCTAGCAGTTTTTAACTGTTACAAAAAGCCATAGGGACCTCCTAGCTCACCATTTTTATTTCCTGGTATTGCAGGTAATCACACAACTGTACCATGTAAAGTTCTCTACATTTATTAATTACACCCTAAATAAAGGCCAGCATTCACAAAATAACACCATTTCACCTTCCTGCTTGGGTGTACTGAAACTTGACAAAACACCATCAGTTTTAGAAGATGAGATGCTGGCAATGAGAGGTGAAAAGAATATGAGTGGTAAGTCACCAAAGCCAGGGTAGTGCCAGGTCAAGAGATCTTGAAAAAAATAGAACACATAAATTTTTTTCTGGCAGCTTAATAATTGTTTCTTGAAATTAACTACTGGGATGTCTTGTATTATCTTAGAACGACTTATATTAGGATTGATTATGAAAACCAGCAGCTGTCACCACTAATGTTTTATGGATATGATTGCACACCAATTCAGAAATTGCAAAGGTAGTTTAAGAAATTGCCACACACACTGAAGTGAATATTTTCTGGATTCTAAACTGCTTATGCCTCCTCAGGGAAAGACAACTGTGTGTCCTCTGAGACTAGCTAACTAAAATTTCAACTCAAGCTGTAAAGCACTGAAGAAAAAAACAAGGTATTGAGTCAAGTTTTTAAAAAGTTAGAAAACTGTAAATTATGATATGAAAGGGAATAATCTCACCTTAATTGCTGTGCTGCTATAAGTCCCCTCACCTCAAAAATCATAGTAGAAAAAGTATTTCAGAAAGTGACTATTTAAAGAGTAGACAAGATCCCAATACAGAGGAAATGAAAGATTAGAACTACTATATTTGTAGGGAAGACAAAAAGGTGAAAGTTCTGAAGTAGCAGTACTTTCGGGAGCACAGTCAACTCAAACACTTGTATAAATCCTCTCAAGAATACAAAGATCTAGGATACATTTTATTCAAGAACGATTTTCCAAATCACATTAATAGACCCCAATTTCTAGAAGAAATTGGACAGTAAATATAATTAATATCTGAAACACTCCTGGTCAAGAAAGATTTATCAGCCTTTTACTGCTAAAAATAAAGTCTATTCTTTCCCATCTTCCTCCATTTCTGATGAGATCTGTTTCTCATATTTTAAAAAAATCAAAATATAAATCAATCTGAAAAAAGGTTTTGGTTTGGGGTTTTTTGTGTTAGAAGAACATTCCACAAACAAACATCAGGTTTGAGAGCTTAGGAGTCAATCACTTACTTTGTCTGCAGCTGCCAACAAATTGTCAGCCATTTTTTCAAGGTTTGGTGCTTTTCCTGTGTAAATGAATCTCATCATTTCTTTAAAAACTTCAGGGTCTACATCATTTATTTCTACACGATTCTAGGAAAGAAGAAGAATCAATAAAAGCCTCTGGAATTTAGCTACAACTTTAAAGTGAACATATCAAATATCATCTGCATGCACACAAGTTTTCACTTGCCATCCATCATACAAAATCCTTACAAATTTAAGTTAACATTCAGCAATATTAAGCAGAAGGTAATCAAAATCAGTAGCTCTTAAAGTCAGGTAGAAATCAGTTGGAAAAGCTTCGGCAATAAAAAATAATTGCAACTTTTTTTGTAGAAACGTCTAACTCTGGACTCTGTTGCACAGGCTGTACATAAAAAAAATCAAGGCACAGTTTCAGGAATATCTAAAAGTGCTTCTGAGCTTCCAACCCAACAATGATGTGCTTGGAATATCAGAAGTTAGAGCAGCAGACAGAACAAAGTGAGCCATTTTTGGCTTGACTCAATTTGAGTCAACACAACTTACGTTTCATTCTCAGTATCCAAGAAGCAAACAAAGAAGCACATCTAACTAACATCATGTAGCTGAACACTGCCCTAACAAAACTGTGGTATTACATGCTTGACCCCATCCTCTAATAGTATTCCCCACAAGCAACTAACAAAGTAGGAAATTATGTCAAAGATGTGGAAGGAAGCACCAGACTTTTGAATGGAGTACAAAAATCACAGGCTATCAGCACACAAGATGTACATGTTCTGGTCTCCTGTACACTGAACCACATATAGTATTTTGGAGTAGAGCTGCACTGGAGATTTTCTGTTAACATGAAGGCGAAGGTGCCCGGCATGGCACATTACTGGAGCTGGGACATGTCTGGGTTTCTTTCAGTCCAGAAATGCCAATAAAATGCTTCCAATATTCCACAATTCTACCTGTGAAAGTTTCCAGATTGGAGAAGTGCCAGGAAGAAAAATGCCATGTTTATGAAGCTCAATCATACTACAGCACCATATTCATCTGATGTATTTGTTCACACAAGTGGCATTCTTGCAGCCTCCAAGACTAAGTGATGATCATCTATTACAATCCTTTAGTGAGCTGATCAGTTCCATGCCTTTTCATGGATTCTGCCTATAATCAACCCATTTTAGATATTCTTCTTCACGAAAGACAAACGCCTCCTCACTGTGGGAGATACCAAGCGCAAAAAAGCAGAAGCAGCTCTCTGTGCTGATTAACTATCCATCCAAAACACTTACACAGGTCAAGTGCCTGCAGAAACTGTGAATGGAAAGGACTGCTTCACTGCCTCAGGGCTTAATTTGAGTCATAATTCACCTGTTGTTTCTTTGTGTCCTAGCTACCATACATTATAGCAAAACCTTACTCAAGCCAATCAGCTTATGTGAAGGTATAAACTAAAGCAAACAGGGGCAGAGATTACTAGGTTAATTACATCAGTAGCCAATGTTACAAAAAAAAAAAAGATCTAGGGCAGATACAAGTACTTGAAAGAACAAATCCTCCAGAACCTCTCCACAGTCAGCCCTATCTGTTCCTTCTACACAAACAAACTCCCACAGAACTCACCAGGAGAGCATTCAGGAGTAGCACCTCCTCCACTCATGCACCATCACGCAGTACTTACCTTCCTCAATTTACAATACTTAAAGTTTTCTGCAACTTTTCCCTTTTTCACAACATACAAATATTTACATGTAAAGTTTTCAGTAAGGCTTACCTTTTTGCTTTCCTCCATTTCATGTTCAAACATTGCATTAAAAACTGGAGATCGTGCTGTAGCAAGAAAAGTAAATGTTAAATATAATCAAATTTTAAACTTTTAGCAATTTTATTTACAAAATAATAGCAATACAAAAGTAGAAAGTACCTGCAAGGACAGATTTATGAGCTTTGAATTCTTGTCCTCCTACATAAAAACTGCAATCTGTAAATCTTGTTGTTTCCCAGAGATTCCCTAAATCTTCTGCTAGTCGACATTCAGGTACCTTCAAAGTGTTTGTATTAGACTGTCCTGATATATTTACTGAGTCTTGGACCACGCTTACCTAACAGAAAATCACAGCAAGACAACTCCTTCATAACTGAATGCCAATAATTAAATTACAGTACCTATTGCTAGAAGTTCAGCAATTGCAAAGCAAAAACAGTGGTGTTTCTGGCATTAGGCCAGAACCATAAACTAATGGTTTACAGTTTACTTTTAAGTAACATAAAACAAATAGGGCTTTACTTAGAGACTGTAACATTGTGTATTTATCCAATCAAAACAAAAAGAAAGAGCACAATACCACATGCCACCTGATAGAAATGCCAAAGTAAATAAGTCAAGGACAGATATGGTTCTTGGGATACCAGTGGGATCAAAAAATAAAAGTTAATGCTGTTTCAGAGATAAATTAACAGTTCAATACTCTTCACACATTTAAGTAAAATATATACAATATAAAGTTTGAAACAGATCATCGGGATCACAAGGTGACAGAAAAGTACAGAAGTTTTGATTAGTATGATATTCCTAATTTTAATTACAGTAAGTTCATACTTAACCTGCAATGTGATAATGCAAACTAAGTGCAAGTAACATAGCTTCTTCATTATTTCATTTTACCATGTCCACCTGAGGCAGGAATCACAAGTGATTGTCTTCCAAACAAGATTAAAAGTCATTATTTCAGAAATATAAGTCAATGAAATATACGATGTAGTGGGTAAGTAACTTCAATAATGAAATGCATGCTCACAGGATGTCTTTTTTGTACAGAACTAGTTAAGAAAGCTGTGAAATATGTGCATCTGATGTGAATATACTGCTATTATTCCCCATGTTTAAGTCTTTCACATACATAGTAAACAGGACAGTAGCATTCTTACTTGCTTTTTTCAGATATCTTTACATATTAAGTCCTTTTAATCAGTATGTTGGGAAAACAGAAGAGCTCTGCAGATTTTACTTCTGTTGTCCAAGAGCACACACCTGAGAATAAAACCTTCATAATGAAGAAAAGAGCCATACTACAAGATCTTGATCACTGGATCCCCCAAATACAGAAAATAAGGATTATATATTAAGAGAAAATGCTGATACTGTTAAGATCAGTGCTTTGATTTCCAGAGGTACAGCATCTGGAATAAATCTGGCATAAAGCAAAAATAGCACAGCTTAGCTTCACAGAAAGTCAGAGCACTGCAAACCAAACTCCAGATCAGAAGAGGAGGATGATCCAATTAAAACAGCAGCTTGGGGATTTGAATCATTGCCTAATTCCCTGTTTCATCCCATACCACCTTGTGATTATAAGAAATTCCTTTATATTCTTCCACCTTTTAAAGGAAAAAAAAATACCCCAAAGCACTGCAAAATTTCATTTTCAAAATAAGACTATACATTCATAAGATTGAAAAATCTATAGAGCTATTGTGTACTCTGTTTCACAGTTTTCATACACACAGAGTGATTTCAGGAGATATACATACACACAAATGGAGTTACAGCTTAGCAAAGCTAATCTTCTGTTTGCAAAGGAGAGTTCTGCTTCTCCAGAGACTTGACTCAGTTCACGATCCGAGTTGTCCACACAGCATCCTTGTTAGCTATAGACAGTGCCTAGGAAGGTCACCTACGCCATTCTTTACGTGTACATAAACTGATCTCTGATGTTCCAAGCTTCTATTTTAGAATGGTTTCTAATATATATTGATAGTCGTGCAACACAATTTGCTATAAGCCATCCTTTTAAGATATAATCAAAGCCAAATTTTAATTCAAGTCTCCTACAGCTGAGTGGCCTGGCATGCATTGTCTATAGATAGTAACAACTTTTAAAGATTCTAAATACAAACACTTAGAGGGGTCTGGTATTTCATATGTCACTTGTCCAGATGGTATGTTTAAAAATCAAGTGCATTCTCTTTTTTTAATGTATTTAAATCAAGCTGAAATCCAATCAAGTTAATCCCACCTAACTATTGAAAACTCATCTTAGGCTAAAAGTGAATGTTTTATGATTGTCTCAACACCTGATACAAATCCTTACTTCAGGCACCTTAGAGTTGTGATTATAAAATCACTCGCAAGAGTGAAGGTATTTCTTCACTAAACTGCAGGATGATGAGAAGATGCTAGAACTAAGAGCAAACAACCTATCTTAAAGAGTGGTAGCAATCTAGCCAGGATTTCCAGGTACTCCACAAGGTCTGATTTACTTTACTTCTTAGGAAGCTATCAAACATGCAGCTTTTGCACGGCATACATACTTTAGGGGCACAGGCCCTGTTTGCATTGCACACCTTCGTGTGTAAGGGTATATAAAAATGTATAAACTAGGACTTGAACAAGTTCTGCCTGTGATGACAGTTAACATGGATAATATGTATCATTTTCTTGGGTCTGAGTCTGTGGAGGTCTAATAGTAAAGATGATGTAAGTGATACTCTAGACTATTCTCCCAACCTAAACTAGGTAAGAGATCTGTGAAAGAGATCTGTAGGAAAAACATTCCTGCAGACAATCTACTATTCTATTAGCAAATTAAAATACTTCAAGGCTTCAGCAATTTCAGATTATATGGAAAGTGAGAACTGAATGAAACAGATCAGTTTGCTTGAAAAAATAAAATTATGATGTCGTATTGAATCAATAGGTCACTTGCCAGTGGCAACACTAGACTTTGTAAAGTGTTTAACCTTCAGTTTCCAATCCAAGGACATATCCAACTGACCTTAAGAACATCTGGCAACATAAAAAGAATACCTTTGCTGCTATGGAAGACCAAATAATCCTTCTGCAACCCAACAGGGAGAAAAGACAACCCAACCAGCACAGTTGGTACTCAGTGACCTTTACTAAATACTAGCTGTATCCATTAAGCTTCATCAAGCCAAGTGCAATACAGTTTTAAAAAGTGGTTAAGTCACTCTTCCAACTAGGATAACAAGTAGGAAGGCAAACACGGAAATTAGAACTTACAGTTAAGTTTTAAAAGGACAAAAACTTCAGACTTGTCTATAGAAACAGGTCCTTCTAACAACACCTGTTACTTCTAATGACAGCTGAATAGCTAGAAGAACACATCAGAATAAACAAATTTTAAAATTATTTGGATTTCCAATTTTGTTTGCTTTAGCCTGGAACAAGCCAGAATTTATTTTAACATTCTCACTGTGCATAACTACATGTTGTACTTCCTTCAGCATTTATAATCAGGGTAGGTCAAACACTTCACAAAAGCCACTCAGATTAAAATATCGAGAAGTTTTGTAGGGAAACAGTTGTATTTAAAGATTAGCATCAAAATTTAAATAATATTTCTCTCTGGAAAATTCAGTATTAGTTCAATTTTTTTTTTTTAAACCAAACTTTATACATAAAAATTAGATAGTGACCTATTTCAAAATAGTATTTGTTTTCGGAAGAGCTGTTCATTTACATCAAAGTATTCATTATGAGGAAAACTTAAAATGAGGAAATACTCAAAAGTATCTTTATAGAACCATAAAAAACTTGTTACATCTGCTTTTATCACCCAAATAATTGTATTCATAACAAATTTATCATGCAGCTAATTTAACTTAAGTGAAAATAAGATGCACTATATTTGCAATATCTAGTCTCAGGGGCCACATTTCAATTATTCTTCCTACACAGCATAATGACATATAATTAAATTGTAATCTTGCCAAGACAATTTTACACATTTCCTGTAAATACACAGATCAAAGCAAAGTTATTAGCAGTTAGAGCATCTATCATCCTCCTAAGTCACTAATCACTTTATGGCAGCAAAGATAACCAGCCAATGTATATTTAACATACACCGTACTTACACTGCAACTTTCTCTAGTTTCCATTTTTAACATTGTGTAAGCGTTTTACTGAATTTTAATATGACAATTTAGGTTACCAACATAACTGATATCATAAAAGTGACCCATAATACACCATAACATTAAATTTGCACCACAGCTCTTGATATTAATTCTCAGTATTAGGCAGTGCTTCTACAGGATACTTGCATTTGTTCAGAAAACAAAATGTAACAATTAACTATAAAAATAAACTGTTTCATTTACTGGAAAGACCTGTTAATTGGTCAAAGCCATCGATTATAATATTACAGGAATATAGATTCTGACAATTAGTTTTTTTTAAATAATGTGAACCAGCATGTAGACATTTCCTTTTGCTTATCCAGTGAAAAACAATCCTATAATTCCAAATACAACTTCTTTAAATAAAAGTGACCTCAGTAAAACAGTACTTCTGCAGACAGCACGTACCAGCCACCTTTTGCATAAATAATTCTACAGTCGATTCTAATGTAATCCTGGCAGATTAATGGAAAAGCCCAACAGTTTACAAGTGATCAATTCAGACTCATTCTACACTTCAGTATAAGCGTATCAAAAAAGAAAACAAAATACAATGCAGACAAAGCAAGTAAATGTGTATTTTACCATTTTTATAGCTAACAGAAGACAACTTTTATAGCATATTACTGTTTAAATCAACATAAACATCTATTCATTAGAGCAGAAAACATTTTGTGTTAAAAGTTTACCACTTAAAAACTTATACCCACCTCACAAAATAACGTGAGCTTGTCATCTGGTAGAAGACCATTAGCTTCATCCAGTAAAAAATCTCTTCGGATGAATTTCTTAAAACCCCAGTCCTTGCCTTGCACAAATCGATATGCTCTTTGGCTTTCTGATAAAAAACAGTTATGTACAAATAAGCAAGTTAAATAAAAATATTAACAAATAACAACACTTGAATTCTATACTAAGGCTAAGTGTTAATCAAAAAATGAATCAATTTAACACATTTGGATCATGTGTCATTTTAAAAAAAGTTTTAATCAGTTCTGGGTTTTCTAAATGTTATAATAGTGTTATTTTATAAAACACTCGATAGAAGTTAGTAGAGCACAATTTGCAATTCAAACGATATAATCTCCTTAGATGTTATCTTAGGCACCATCCAGCAAGAGAGGAGTTTTTCAGTTAATGTTTAGCAATGCCAATGTGTCAAAACAGAAATTGTTCACAGGGAAGTACCATTACAATGAATTTGTCATCACAAATGCATTCTGACACTTCTGCAGTTGTCATAAAAATCTGTTTTGACTTCTTCCTGAAATGGAAAATCTTGTTTCACAGGTTGAAATTATTTTGAAATACAGCAAAAGCATTAAAAAAGAAAAACAGAAATAAAAGCTTTCAGTAACAAACTACTTTTTTGGTGATAAAAAGATATTGTTTATATTTTCATTTTTAGCCATAGTTATGAGAATTTTTTTTTTAATCCATCAGATTTGCTGTGACCACACAACCCTTTTTTTCCAGTTTGAATGGTCACAGCCCAGCAAAAGGGTTCCCAAGGTCATATTAGTGCAAATACATGTAATTCAGTAAGATTAGCTATTTTACATTGCAGGTTTACTGTAAGGTGGCCACTTGTTCCACAAACTGAACCACAGGAAAGAACACCATATACTTTTACATGGAACTAAAACATGGGAAGGAGGTTATTTGGGAATGGCTTTGAGAATATATGTAGAATAAACCATATTGTGAATATTTAGAAAGATCGTTCAAAACAGAGAGCAAGAATACTTCTGAAATAAGACTGGGAGGGGAGGAATCTCCAGAATAGTTCTCTAAGAGCTTTCATTTCAAAAAAGCTGGGCAAGAAACATGTCACCATTTCATATGCTGTATAGATAGATACTAGCCTTCTGAATTCAACTTCTAAATTGCTCTCCAGAAGTTTGTTATAAAAGCAAGTATTTTTCATGACAGAATCTGTTAAAATACCATTTCTACAATGTCCAAAATAAAGACATCAGGAAAGTGAGACTTCCCTACACTGGTTAACTTAGCAGCATCACTGAAACAGACTTGACCACATAACACACTGTGTATGTTCGAAAACATACATGTATAATATTTTGTCCTCACTGCCAATAGCTGGAGAAATTATATTCATAACAGCTTTTCACCAGAATTAGATCAAGCAAAATATGTTTTGCAGGTTTTGATTGTATTTTTTTAATACAAAGAACAACCCAGGAACTGACAATGCAGGAGGTGTGTCTATCCCTTTCACCTTATCACAGTCACATAATTCAAACAAAAAACCCTTCACCCATGCAGAGCTGTGCTGGTTTTGGCTGAAGTAAAGTTAATTTTTCTCATAGCACGTAGCATGGGGCTGTGTTTTGGATTTGTGCTGATAACAGTGCTGATAACCCAGGGATGTTTTCGTTACTGCTGAGCAGTGCTTACCCAGGGCCAAGGGCTTTTCTGCTTCTCCCCCCACCCCACCAGCGAGGATGCTGGGGGGGCACAAGGAGTTGGAGGGGACACAGCCGGGACAGCTGACCCCAACTGACCCAAGGGATATCCCAGACCATAGGACGTCATGATCAGCACATAAAGCTGGGGGAAGAAGGAGGAAGGGGGGACATTGGGAGCGATGGCGTTTGTCTTCCCAAGTCACCGTCAGGCATGATGGAGCCCTGCTGTCCTGGAGATGGCTGAACACCTGCCTGCCCATGGGAACTGCTGAATGAATTCCTCAGTTTGCTTTGCTCGCGTGCACGGCTTTTGCTTTCCCTATTAAACTGTCTTTATCTGAACCCACAAGTTTTCTCACTTTTACCCTTCCGATTCTCTCCCCCGTCCCACCGCAGGGGAGGCGAGTGAGCGGCTGGGCAGTGCTTGGCTGCCGGCTGAGGTTAAACCACGACAAGCACAGAAGCAGAGGGAAATGCACTTACTGAAGTGCAGCGTGGGCTTTGAGGACAACAGAACAAACATAGAACACTGTTCACATTTTTAAATCTGTATGCCAAGGAAGAAAAACTGCCATTTTAAAAAATACTGTTTGGCATCTGGACTAGTGTTTTCACATTTTTACCAACTTGCCAAAAACTCACAACAAACCTCATGAAATTGAATGAAAAAAATCAAATCAGAAAATGGCATTTTAAGAAATGGGTAAAAAATTCTTCTGTAGATTCAGCCCAATTCTTTATTGTGCAGACTTAGATTTTACTACTATCAGCAACCAGTGTTAACCTGCTGAAATTAAGTGATCAGTAGTAATTTAAATACACAAAACCACAAAAATAAAGCAGCAAAAAAGTGTAAATGTATTTTTCTTCTAATAAAGTTACAAATGTTAGTTCGTTACCTATTTTATACACAGCTTCATCACTTGAAACAGCAGCCTATGCATGAATTACCAATTTACAAAGGACATCTGAAGTGAGGCATCATTATACTGTATAAATAAAAACACAGCATCTCCAGAAGCAGATGGTAAATGGCTAGAAAGTCCAAGAAATAAGATTTCTGCTGGCAATTTCCCAAAATAAAAAGATGTTTATAATTCCTGTAGTGCCAAATACAGGACAACTACTATTGCAGAAACCGAAGACACATCTACTCATGGGATTTGGGGGCTTTAGCAGCTTGTGATTTTTAGCATTTAAAGTAACGCTTAACAAATAATCTTCAGGAGTGCCTCTCTGAAGCGCCTGTAAACTCATGTACACAGCATGGGGACGAAACAGGAGGAATTCAAGTTCTGTGTGCAGTTGCAGGGCTACAATCTCCCTTGGCCTCACAGAGACATGGTGGGATATGTGGCTGGAGTGCTGCCGTGGACAAGTACAGGCTCTTTCGGGAAGCCAGGCCAGGAAGGTGAGGCGAGGGAGCTGCCCTTTACGTGAGAACAGCAGGAGTGTGCAGAGCTCTGCCTTGAAATGGACAATGAGCCAGCTGAGGATTTATGGGTCCGGATTAGAGGGTAGGCCAACAGGAGCAATGCTGTGCTCAGTGTCTGCTATACACCTACTGATCAGGAAGAAAATAGATGACTGATGATTGGGATCCTGGTGGACAACAAACAAACAAGAGCCAGCAACGAACCTTTAAGGCAAAAGAGGACCAGCAGCATCTAGTTAAGCACTAGAACACATTGCCCAGGTAAGTTGTGGAGTCTCCATCCTTGGAGATATTCAAAGCACAAGGTTCCAAGCAAACCGCTCTAGTTGACCTGGCTTTCAGCAGGGGGTTTGGGCTAGACAACCTCCAGAAGTCCCTTACAACCTCAGCAATTCTGTGATTCTATGATTATCAAAATATTTTTTAATGCACACACCGCAGTTCCATTTAATTGCATACACCAATCCACTACTGGACTGGAAGGCTGTCTCAAGCCAAAAGCCATGATCCACCAAATGTATAAAAGTGAAGTTTTGTTCACATAAGCTCCAGAACCAGGAGTCTTGCAGGGATTGAAGCAACCAACTCCATCAGTGGAAGAGGACAAAGTGAAATATATGCATTTACTTTCCTTCCAAAAAGTCCAACCATTTAATTTTTAGATTTGAACTCGGTTTTGTGGATTTACTTCAAAGATTACAAGTAGGCCTAGATACATAAGGAGAAAGTAGCATGAACTTTGGGTATGAGTACTGGAGAACTATAGATTCTTCCAAGAAATTCAGAACTTGCAACAGAACAGACCCTGCAAGATCTCTCAAGTCCTGGAGTAGGAGGAGGGAAGAAAAGTAGACAGATTCTTCATATACAGGGCTAGCAACAGCACAAACTCAGTGCAGAGCAGTATTAAATTACACATTTTCATGAGAATTGCAGCTTTCACAAAAAGTGTTTCCAATGAAGGCTGTGCTTTTAAGTTTGAAACTAAGAGCCCATACAGTTTTCATATCAAGAAGGCAATTAAATCAAATCACCAATTATTTCAAAGTCTTCCAATTCCTTGGGTACATGGCTCATGTTTTTAAACTGATTACAGTGTAAAGCAGATGAAATAGACCAAAACACTGTAAAGGAGTGTCTGAAAACACAACCATGCATGTTTATCCTAATTAACTATGGAAATCAAACACTTACTTCCACTGTAGCTAGAAACAAGCAAGTACGCCCCTACTAACAGGAAGCAAGAACAATCTGCTAGAAAAGCTAAGTGACAAGAATCTGGAGTGACAACAGTTAGTAATACGCTGTAATTTATACTGCTCAGGATAGAATTAACATAACTCAGTGATCAGAAATGTATGAAACATGAACAAGATTTTTAATTATGTTTCTAAAAGGATATTAAAAAGAGATATTTTAAAGTTTATCTCAATATTAAATTCTGTTCTCAACTGAAAAAAATTACAACATTGATTTTTTTGGGGAATGTTCTTGCAAATCCACATGCAATACATTAAGATTCCCTTACCCATTGCTTTTGTTTCTTCTCTTTTAGCATTCAGCAGGGAAAATTTGAATTTTGCTCTGACTTCACTTTTTGGACAACTGACTAAAAGCAAATATAATGACAGGTAGTCTTTGCTTTCATCGTCTAATCCCTTTGGATTCACTCTCAGGCACCTGAAAGAAATGCAGAAATTGTACATTTTAAACCATACCCAGAATAAATTCAAAAATATTTTTATAAGATACAATGATACCAAAACAAATGTTTCCCTTACGACTGTTGAAACTTTGAAATTAGAACCAATCCGTACCTACAGTAAACTTCAAAAAATGTCCGAGTTTTAACATTTATTTGCAATTTAGCTTTATAACTTTGTGAGTGGAAAAAAACAATACAGAGTTGCTAGAATAAAGACCTTACCACTTCATTTTATCATTTGGCCCTGATGAAAAGGTAGAACTCTTTAAAACTTCACCCATTTCTTCTCGGCAAAAACTGAAGTTATTAATGGTCCACATGTAGGAAAATTTTACTACTTTAACCTGAACAAAAGATGTAGAAAATGTCAATAAAATTTAACTTAAATATCAAGCATTAACTATGAGCACTAGTTAAACTGTCAGCACAACTCAATAAACTTAGGTATTTTTTTTAAATTATAATTATGACTAGAAAATAAAGCCATTGGAATTTATGTAGATTACCTGTGTGTAACACCAGCTTTCAGCCACAGGTCCACTGGACATCTCCCCAGGAGGAGGTGGGGTGGGAACCCTTGACATTGCCACTTATTGCAGGTTTACAGTATCAAGATAGCAATCCAAACTTCAGTAATTCTCCTAAAAAAAGTAATTCATAAATTTTGTTCACCCTTTTTAAGTGTGAAAAAAATCCATATTTTGATATCCATATTACTGTGTTTACTAAATGATGTATTTGAAAATTAAATGTGACAAGAGGACAATGGCTTTGCTATTTAGACAAGCTAGGTGTCACACACTAATGACCACTTGCACTCAAAATCTGCAGGATGAACCCTCATGCAATACTTTATAAAAGCAAGCGCCTATGCATCATGCAATACCACTAACGACTTTATTTTGACATCACCTTTGCAAATTACCACCCTGATCACACCAGTCATGTTATAACTTTCTTCATTATCTTCTCCTTTGATTTGGAGAATAACTAGGGCCTTGTGAGTACTCAGTTATTGGTGCCAATGCATTAGTTGTCCACACAGGCATAATTCAGCCGTGAAAGAGCGCCTAGCCACCTGGGAGCAGAATAGGTTCAAACAACCAAAACAATTTCTCAAGGAAGGGCAAGAAATTAAACTTGCATTTAAAGTATCGTTCTCTTCACACATCTTTCATGGTTGCCTTGTATCTTTAATACCAACAGATTCAACTGAAGAACTATAATCACCACAACCACATGCTTATTCCCTGCCAAAGGACAAAACTGAAAAAACACTTTAGGTCAACTCACCAACTCTGAAGAACTTTCTAATAGCAAATAAAGCAATTTTGTTATGTATTATCACCTAACAGAGCTCTACAATTTCTCCTGCCTATCAGAAATAGTCACATGCCCAGATTCATCACATCTAGCTACAGACACATAATTAGTCACCCTACTTGCAGCAGCCTTTGTACATAGCTAATGAAAGAAGGCGGGCCTGTCAGAGCACAGCTCTGGGTTACTGGGCTGACTCTCCTTTAGGTAGGATTTGCTGTCATCCATCAGACAGGTTCCTACCAGAAGCACAGCTTCTCACTTAAGCAGCTCCATTAAGTTGCTAAAAAGAGGTGAAATGAATCCTGATCAAACCAGATGAAAGTCACAATTGTTTCTGCCACAAAACATTTTCTCTTAGTACAGAAAATTTCTTTAAACATATATCCTGCTATCACTAAAACAAGATCAGAAGACTGCAACCTTCCTGGAACATTTGAGCGCTGGACCATATACGTGGTCTTTACTTGTGATAGAAGAGCATTTATTGTCTTACTCAAAAGATGTGACTGCACATCGCTAATCATGTTGGAACTCTTCCTTAGGGATGGGCAACACACTTAGAAACAAGGTTTTATGTTGGTAAGAAGACACTGCAAGACCACGTGCAATTCAGTCACGATGCAAACAAGTTTATTACTCCTACAGGAAGAAGACATCTCTGCAAATCACTATGATCCTCAGTGGATGCTTTCCCTCCTGCCTTTCTGGTACTGCTTCTCACTCACTTGTGATATGAATTAGCCCTTCCACATTAAAGCCTGCTGACATGGGAATCACTCTGAATCACGTATGTATAAAACCTTGAAAACAAAACTAATTATCAGTTTTTATCAGATGAGGAAGCAGATGCTATAAAACCAGATCCCTTAACGGAGCTCTACTAAGAGATCTACTATGACAAGATAAAAAAAAGAAGATCATTGAATATGTCTCCTGCAAGATATGGATCAAGACATTGAAGTGTAATCAAAAATACAATTCAGCTGTCTCTCAGAAGTGACTTTTCTTTCCAGATAAAACTTGTATTTATTTATGGCAATCTTCAGTACTTCATTGTTACTAGTTTTCATTTATGGAAAGTACTAAACAGCTACCCTAAATTTAAAATAATAGAACTTGTTTGCCCCATATTTTTTTTTTAAGCAGGAATCACATGTATTGCGGAAGCTATGTTTACATAGATTTTTGTTTACAGGTTTACAATTTGTTTTGATTCTCTGTACAGAACCACTCAAGAGTAAAATTCCTAGGAAGGATACACGTGAACATCCTTCTTCCATAAAGCAAGTATTAGTATTTATAGTACCATTATTTCTGGGAGCACACCCTATTCAATAGTAAGAACTGAAGGTGTTACCCAAGTACATGATGGATTTTATACAGAACCATATCCTGAAAGTGTTAGAACAGCTTACCTCAGCCTTATTGAACCTGTTTGCTCTTCTTCAACTCTCCAAAGCTAAAACCAAGAAGAAATAGAGCCCATCCCTTATTCTATCTTTTGTGTGAGATGCACAGGACTGTCTCAGCTCTAATTTGTTCCTCAATTATTTCAGTCCATTAGACCAGTCAGCTCCTAGTAACCATGAAGGAACAGCAGATATGAGCCAAGTTTGCTTTGAAGGGATCTCTAAATTGAAAAAGTCTGAAAGTAACTGCTGTATAGTATCCTTTTTAGAAAGCGTCCAGTGACCTTATGCCAGCTACCAGTAGTTAACTTGCCCCCTCCTGCCTCACAGCTAAATCAGCTGGATTCACTGAGAATTTAACTCTAAGCAAAGGTGGTTATTTTCAATTATTTTCAGTTGTTCTCCTGCCTTGTCTCCGTACCTGTTCTACCCAGGGCATTTGTACTTCAGAGGCTCCTTCCGCCTCCTGCGTGGCTTTTATTATTTATTTCAGGTTCTGACAGAAGCCATGATTTTACATAAGTACAGCTTTCAGATCCTTCTGAATAGCTTCAGCTTTTTGCGAAGTTTCTCATTACAGCATTAGAACCAGACAACTGATGTCCCCGAGCTCCTGATATGTCTTTGAGGAACAGATTTGTATCTCACTTTTTGGGGGATGGATTTACTAAGCCAATCAAATTTTTAGATTGAGAAAACCAGGAAGAAGCAAGAACTTTGAGCAGCTTGATATCATACTGGGAGCCTGCATAGAGGAGCAGTCTTTTATTTTTCAATATGACTGGATGCATCATTTTTTAAAAAGAAACAAACCAACAGCAAAAGGAACAATGGAGAATGAATACACAGAGCATCAGATGCTCTGTTAAGACATACTGAAAGACTGCCAGAGAACAGCAGGGAAACAGTTTAGCAGTACTGCTCATCTGCCCATCACTTCACTTAATCCATTAATCAGGACTTGGGTGGGGACATGGGGATATTTACCAAAACTACAAGGCAAAAGAGAACACAAGCTTCAAAGCTGCTATCCTGAAGTGTAGAGGTGTTTGGGGGAAGGAAGGATTTTTTTCAGTCCCCAGGCTGACACCCAGACTGAGGGGGCCACCACACACCTTACCCACTTAGTGCAGCCACCTATGGCTACCAGGGCAAAGCAGACCTATGGGCAGACTGAAGGTGAGAAGATGCACCTATGCACTCACCCTTTGTTCGACATACTGTACTCTGCTCGGGGAGAAGACCAAATACTACTTTGAAGAAAGTGTTTATGAATCGTTGATTAGCCACTGTCATCAGCTCTGACAAAAAGGTTTTTCAAGTACCAAACCCTCATCACAGCCTATTAGATCAAATGGTTGCGAACAGACCGTGCTGCAGTTCACAAAACCAGTTGGAGAATGACTGAGTAGAATTAAATCAATGAAGAGCAGGAAGACAGGCCTGTTATCTGCAGGATGAAACAACTTAAGAGGGCCAGTTTTCATGCTAGAACCTGCATTTATTCCTCTGCAAGCTATCATGAACAAAGCACCAGAGGTGACAGGACATTATCAGGTAATACCTCCCCCGAGTTTTCAGGCAATGCCATGCCTGTCTGGACATGGCTTAACAAACCAGTCGGTGTGGCCATTTTGCCAGGCAGAAGTCTCTGACCATCAGAGAAAACATGCGCTGGGAACAGTAAAACAGGTTTTAATGGATGAGGGCAGAAGAAGTTTCTGGCTTTCAAAATGGAAATCAGAGAAGCATTTTTAAAGTGTCAAGTACCTTTGTTGTTTGGTTGGTTTTTTAAATGGAATGATATGCCCATACTGAATGTGGTACAGCAGTCAGTGATGATTTCACTCAGAGTTTGCTTTCATTGTCTTACTACAAAAGAGGAAAGAAAAACTCAGAGGTATTTTACTTAACCTGTACTCCCAGACCCCAAACATGATAGGCTTATCACTTCTGCACCTCTTAAGGAAGGTATTGTTTCACCTGCTAATCACTGCCAAATAGGCCAGTCTCTGTTAATCAGGATTTTCACAGAGCTGAGTACTACTTGCACAACAGTCGTGGGCAAGTAGGCAGACATAAAAAAAAGGGATTTCTCAAAGCACATTTTATTTAGGAAACAACTGAAGTACTCTCCTAGTCAAAAAAATACTTGTGTTAAACTTCAAGTCATCTGAACTTGATTATCACCAATTAATTACCTGCACATAGAATGTTAAGTAAGCATGGGCTACCCTCCATAAAACTTATTTACTCTAAATTTCATCAAAAGCTGTATCAGCTTTCCATTTTCTTAACTTTTAAGAAGGAATCTTAAGATTCAAAGCTACTGCATACACCAATATAACACAAATTTCATAAGACAAATATATTATCTTGTTGACAAATACTCAGTTTCTAGGAAGGGAAACATTATTCTAAATAAAGTTACTTTTCAACCTCTTAGAGCTAGACAAGAACACATTCCCAGTCTCTTACATCTTGTGTTGGAATCATCTCAACTTTTTCACCGAAAAAAATGACTAGCTCATTAAGAAACACATGCATATAAACACACAAAGCAGAATTTTCTACTCCCCCAATAATAAACCCACGAAACACTTCATAAACCTATGCAAAGAATTGCCCTAAGTGTTAACATGACCTTTTGCCGGCTCTCATGTCTAAGAGTGGAGGCTCAGTGTAAAAACTATATCCTAATGGTTCTTTCAGAGTAATAATAGTGTACCAGGTGCATACAAGCAGGTGTGCATGTTAACCATTGACCACAGCAATGTTTTATCTTTGTTTCAATAAGGTATTACAGTCAACAGACTAGTGGCAGGAATGTCTAGATAAACTGCCTTCTGCAGGGTATCCAACACACCCCAAAAGTCAAATCCAGCCTGCCAGAACTTAACCCGCAGATCATTTCACCAAGCACATCAGTGACCCTGTCCTGCTCCCTCAAGAGCAAGAAGGAAAGCGGGTTGTGAACCAGATGAGCCATTCCTGCTGACCGTCTTCTCTCTGCTATCCCTTCTTTCCTGGGCTTGAGC
The DNA here is from genome assembly GCF_000737465.1 of Haliaeetus leucocephalus. Taxonomy (NCBI): domain Eukaryota; kingdom Metazoa; phylum Chordata; class Aves; order Accipitriformes; family Accipitridae; genus Haliaeetus; species Haliaeetus leucocephalus. The sequence goes on along the minus strand of NW_010972887.1, from coordinate 4,218,933 downwards.
CTCCAGGATCAAAGTGTTTCCCTCCCGGCCTGGCCATATTTTGACACATCATAGGAGTTCCAACATCTCATCACAGGGTGTAACTGAACATGAGTGAGTTGGGCTTACATTCAAGTCCTGTCCAAAAACTGAGTAACAAAGCAACTTTTAACAGTGAAGTCACGGTGCACTTCTAAACTATGACGGCACAGTCTCTCCACAATGCCCCAGAAAGAGGCTACGGAGCCTGTCTCGACTGAAACATCAAATGTCTCTAACCAACAAACTACTTCAAGCATTTAACAGCTAACCTAAAAGTTAGAGTAACTTACTGTCTAAGAGTGACCAATATTAATACTATTTAGCAGTCTCTAAGGAAAGCCCAAAAAATGACCATGCCAATAAATCCCACGTGCACGTACTGCATAGTCCATTTGAATGGTGACAGTCTTTTCCTGAACAGGGCTGAACACTTCAAGAAATGCAAAGCTGTTATGAATGAACTTTTGTCCCTTTGTAAATATTTACATTTCATCACTGGCTGAAATAAAAGATCACCTTCTGAAGGTTAATTGACAAATAACACCCTGTTCCTCCAACTTTTTTATTCCTAGTAAATACATAATTCAGAAACCAACTATAGTTTGTCTAATTGTACAGCCAAAACTTTAGGTTTTTAAAGAATATGAAGTGAATAAGCCTTCCATTCAATAAAATCAGTTTCCAAAAAGCCATTCAAAATAAACATGCCTTAGCTACAGAGATACTGATTTCATTTCCTCTCACTAAATGATCACCAGTGAATAAAGTATTATACAGTATTATATAAGTAATATATAAGTACTATATATAATATAATACTGCCTATCAGTAGTTATTATTCAAGAAATCAGTTTTGTTTTTTAAATTACCAAGGAGGCATATTCTTGGGAAAAATATTGAATTGCTTTAAAGTTCACTATCCTACCAGTTCTTAGGTAAGAAAGGATACATATATGAAGCTAAAGGTGGAGGAAACAAACAAACTAGATCAAAATGGTTAAGTCTGAGGTGAAAGACATGTTAAGGCCTAAGACTAAGCTACTTTTGCACACCCACATCTGAAGCAATGCTCCAGTGGACTTGTGCAGTTCTAGGTAGCATCAACTTAGAAAGGCCAAGTTGTTTAAGAGCAAAGAAACCCATGCCCCTTTCTCCTTGGTCACAGAAGGACTTGTGTAACAGCCACCCATCACCCGGGTCATGCTTATCCAGTAGCGTGAAAATCCTGTGGCTGATTAAACTCGCTTGAATGCTGCTCAAATCCACACAGGAGACATTATCTTTCTCACCGAATCTCAGAGACTTAAAAAAATATCCAGTTGAAGAGAGAAATGTACCATTTTTTTCTGTTTAAGAGTTTGTCTTGTAAGCTGATTATGCTTACAAAAATTCATAAGACGCTATACTAGGAAAAAAATCTGAACTTTGTAAAAGATAGGATCATTTCTTAATTAGCAGGATTTGCATCTCTTCACAATTGATCTTTTTGAAAGAATAGCTGCGTATTTCCTATATAACTAACTATTAAACTAAATTTTCTGCTGGATGATACACAACACAATAACTGACATTTGAAAGGTTTATTAAGCTTAGGCAGTTCTCCAATTTGTTCAGTATCATCATTTGCTTCTCTGAAAATAGACTCAGGATATACCTATAAAATTTAAATAGGGTGTTTAATGTTTATTGAATTTAATCCCTATCTATCACTGCAACATTTGAGTGAACAGTATTACTAATACTTCAACAATTGCAGTCATATATATCCAACCCACTAAGTTAGAAAAACTATAGGTTGAGGATATACTACATTTTACATTATTTGTAGTACTTCTAACATACAAAATGTTTCCTTTTCAGGGCAAGCAGAAGGGAATAGCAGTTGGGCTACACACCGGAAAACCCTATGAAACTTCGTGAAGAAGTGAGAGGTCTGTAATAGTTAAAAGGAAGGAATTTGGTTTTTTTAGAACATAGTATTAAGAAATGCTTATTTAAGTATATATTTGCTCTGGAAGCACACAATAGCAACCAAGCTTACACAAACCTAAACCAGCTTTGGGGTTTAAATCATAAGCTCTGGCTGCTCCTACATGCTTCAAGCTTAAGATGTCACCCTTGCCATCCATCAGCTCCGCTGGAAGCTACCGCCCAGCCAGAATAAACACACAGACTTCAGCACCCACACCACAACCCAGTTCATAACCCTCTCCACAGTTCTCCAGTGAGAAAAAATACTACTGGGTCGTGACAGCTGAGAAACTACATATACGTCCCCTGTCACCCCTGCTCCAGGGACAGTAAACTCCAGCAGAGACAGGGCAGGCAGCTGGGGTCAGACAGATCTTAAAATAGCTGCAACTGAGACTCCAGAATTTAAAAGCACATCCTCAAGGTGGTTCCAGCAGAAGAGCCCCAGCAAGGCAAAACCCAGCATGTGAAATGCCCCACTTTTCAGAAGGGTGGTGTTGTATCTATAACTGATAACATGGAAGTCCACGGCTCAAAATTAGCAAGATTATAGTTTTAGTTGTAAAACCTGTAAAGCTGAGTACATGTAGTTTTCAGGCTTTTTCCTTCCTACCCTAAGCCTTTGAAAAATAAAGTTGAATTTTACCTCAGCTGAGAACCTAGTGCCCAGTAGAGCTTGAAATGTAACTAATTTACATCAGCCAAGCTTATTAATAAAAATCCCTCAGCATTAGCCTTGCATTATTGTTCTGTAATATAGGAAACCCATTGCACTCCTTATTAGATAACCTAGACCATTCCCTACAGGAGTCATCTATGGATTTCCCTAGAGAAGAAACACAAGATTATTTCTTACAGCATATTTCAATTTCATTGCCCAGTCTAGTTTTATAGGACCCAAAAGATGGGTATTTCCACCACAATTCCTCTTAAGAAGCTATTCTATTCAAATAATCTATTGCTGTTGGGTTTTTTTCCTGGTATACAGCCAAAGCGATCTTTTCCCCTCCTTAGTTTCGCTCCATTACACTTACTCAAACAAATCATTGGTACGTGAAAGTATATTAAATGAAGACATTTTTTCCCTAAATACTTCAGTTACACACAAACAAGAGTTCACTGAATTGAAAATACTAGTCTTGACTCTCATTTTTGCACGTAGAACAAAAACATCTGTATCAGACAACAAAAAGTTGACTTCAGTTGTAACAAAGAATATCTTTCTCCAGTAGTTTCACAGTTAGTTTGGGGTGTTTTGGTTTAGTTTTCTTTTTATATTCGTAAGATTTGTGAAAAGCGCTGGACTATACTCTCTGAAGATAGGTGCTTTCACTTGCTGCAGAGAAGTTGTACAGAGCAAGGCACCATAATGCTCTCCTCATTAACCTCTGCAGATTGTTATCAACTGGAAAGTTCACACTGAAAAGGCAGCCAAAAGCTCATACTCACTCATGTTACCAGGAGGGGGGGGTTGATCATTCATCTGTTGCCTTGTTACCCATCACAGCAAACTAGACACATTTGTGCACACAGCTGCACCTTCATAGAAATTTTGTGAGAGGTACAGCTCATCTCAGGCTTGTTCTATGCCTCATACTGAACCAGTCACAAAGATTATTACACTTTGTGCAAAAAACAACTGATACTTGAAGCTAGGAAATTGAGAAAGACCCCTTCACGTTATTTCCAAACCCCAAAACTCAATTCTGCCAGAGGCCCAAACTGCATTTGATGCTAGTTCACCCAAATAGTCTTGAAACTGAACTAATTTCAATGGCCTAGGTATTAAATTTCATCCACAACAGCTAATTAGACAACATCCTAGGAAAGACAGGTAGGTCAAGAGGTAGAGCTGCACACTGACTCGCTTTGGCGAATATGAAGTGGGAATCTCTGAAAGCATAGCTCTGTGAAGACCTGATGAAAGCCGCCATCAAGGCAAGCAAGACTTGACATCTCACTCTTGGACTGCAGCTAAACAGGTTCACACCCATAGAGGTAAAAAAAGAGAATCCTAGAAGTTCACAGAATCATAGAATATCTCAAGTTGGAAGGGATCCATAAGATGTCCCAACTTCAGTCCAATAGAGACTGGTTTCTGAAGTTCAAAGACAAGTACACAATTTCTTCTATTCTATTCTTTCAAAAACATCCAGATACTGTTTTTCTTATACTGCTGGATTTAAGAACAATTCCAAAATAATCTGCTTAAGATCCCTTTTTCCACAACAAAAATGATTCAAACCTTTGCAGTTTCCTACAACTCTTCCCACTTACAGCAGTCTTGCTTGCTCAAGACAGAAGAAAATTTTCAAAGTATTTCTTAACTCTCTAGAGAGAGAAGTTGAACAAACTCAGCAGCCATAAGCTTGTAAAATTATGTATTAGAAAGGTAAGTCCCAAGACCAAAAGTAGTATTCACTTTTTTTTCCTCACAAGTGTTACTTCTTTAAAATTAGTTTACACATTAAAAACTTCTATAGCTTTCAGTTTCCATGGAACCATTTGATGCCTCACAAGAAAAGACTACTCAGCAATAACCACTTCTTGCTTTGCAACAACACCAAGCCCCACTGCTTCTCCAGCAGTTGAGACTGCAGAACTCACTGCTCGATCTGCAACCTGGGACTGCTTACCCAGGCTGAGAGGGAAAAGGGAGCAGGGGATGGTGCAGCATACTCCACATTAGGCTCCCCTGCTAGAGGTCTTTCTCCAAAACATTAACATGTCATCTGCTCACTTGACAAAACTTGTGCGAACTCTTTGAGGGTTAAATTGAGGCCTAAGACTATATTCACAACTACAGGAAAAATGCTGTCTTGCTAAAAGCCTTAGTTATCAAGGTGTGAGTGTGTAAAATCTTACCCACACCTTGTTGAACAGGATGTTTGCTCACTTTTTCCCTCCCCTGCTCAGCACAGCCTTCTTATGCCATCAGTTTGATCCTCTACAGGTAGACCGTTTTATTTTACTAAAGTTCAAAAACAGCAGCAAGGTAAACACAACGCAAACAGGCTGGCGTAGGGCTATTGAGGTGGCCCAGCTAATCCAGGCATGGTTAAGCAGATTTCAGTCTGACAAAAGCAACAGGGTTGATAAAAGGCAGTATGTTCTACCAGACCAAACTCTCTTTTCATAAGCTGCTTCAGCTGCCTTCGAGAGGCTCTTGCTGGCAACATACTCCACAAACCACCACACCACGAACTATTACTGCAACCAGCTGCCCTATTACCAGAAGCTGTGCCTCCAGAAAGCCTGCTGCACAGGCTGCAGACCGCCCAGGCAATCGCCCACCGACATCTATGCTTAAATAAGCCAAATATCCCTCCCTGCTTTGCTGATGCCCTAGCACAGTTGGGCTCGCAAAATCCTCCACTGGTTATAGCAAGTAAATAGATTTGGTTTCATCCTCGGTGCTGTCAAACAAGGCAGACCAAAAGCGGACGCAAGTCTGCTGCTTTTTGCCTCCATCCACATGAGACATAACCCCGCTGTGAATCATCCCGATGAGGCTGCCTAAACGTAGCGCAGTGCAATGCCTGTGGTGCAGCCACAGAAAATTGCTTTCACAAAAAAGAAAAACAAACAGAAGGAAAAAATGCATTTTAATATCAGGAAATCAAGAAGGCAGCTAATGCCAAGTGATGAGCCCGTCTTTACAGGTGATTCTGAAAACTTCTGTGAAGGCTTAGACACTATAATTTATTAGTTACCCATACTAACATTTCATGATGCTACTGCCATTTATTTTTTCCTCTCGCCACTCAGTGAGCGGAGTCTCCCAACTGTTGGAGGGGGTGGCAGACTTCCAAACACAACTGGTATTTAAATTATTAAAAATTATGCTGGCCTGTGAAACAATATTCAAAACTACTGAATACAGAATAAAGGTCGATTTTGCTTGATAATCTTATTAATATAACTAATCATAGCAACTAACTCTGGATACAAAGTTTACCATGTACAAGTTTTGAGCGGGCTACTGCCTATGTAAGCTTTTCTTCCACTTCTACTTATGTCATGCTTTCCTCCTCGCCACTGCCTCAAAAAAACCCCAAACAACCACACTTTAGGAGAACATTATTAGTAAGGCATCTTTTGCCAAAAGCAAGACAGGAACTCCCCTAATCAGAAACCTCTCATGGGATGTAACACTATTAATTCAACTCTTCCATTTACCATATTTTTTTCTTCCTCAGATCAACCGCCTGCCCAGAGTATTTTGCAAAACTTGCAAAAATGTGTTTATGCAAACTTCTTCAGTGCAAGAAGTTTCAGTTTCTTATAAACTATATCACCCATTGCAACACAAATATTCTTCTGCTGCCATTTTTAATTTAAAAAGTCTGTTTGCCATATGCACATAAGTAACGAGCAAAACCTACCTTGACATATTCTGCAGGGAGATCAAAACAACATCAAAACTAGATTTCATACATTCTATTACTCTGAAACCACCATATGCCAAATGCAGCACCAGACCTAAGAGTAAGATCACACCAACTTTGACAGTCAGTACAGCAATGTATTATATTATATAAACCTACAATTACCCAAAGAAGCTAGAGATTTCAGACAATTTGGTTTCCAGTATAACATTTCCAGAACTGAAGTAGTATGACTCAAGTCTTTAAATCAGTTCATACAGACTGTAAGCAGAACTTTCTGAATGCCTGAAAAAACACCTAAAAATAGGTACAAATCCAGATGTATGCAAATAATTGCTGCAATTAACTTCTCACACACACCACAGACACAACACATTAGTTGAAATGACTGTATTTTGTCCTCTATTACAAGAGCAGTTATTCAATTTGATATGTAAACATCAGTGCGACCCCTGGTACATATGATGCTCATAAAAAGGAGTTAAAGTTTAATATTTTCATTATATATTGCTCCATCCCAGAACCTGAAGCAAACTATATTAAGCACTCGTTATCTAAATTCATTACAAAACAGTTCTGATTTTATCTTCAAGGGTTTCGGTTACAAACGAGTGACTGAAATTAAACTCAGTTAACAAGGAATCCATCTGTTTTAAAATTTAAGAAAAATTGCCACCAAAGAGTGCTGTTTCATTGCTGAGGTAATGTCTACAGATTAAGTAATTCAGAGCCCTATTGTGTTAAATGCTGCAGACAGTAAACAAGTGCCTCCTCCAAAGAATTTTAAGAGATTATTAGCTAATCTGAATAATTAGATTAATGCATTAAGCACTGAAAGCAACAAATGACTTGTATTTAGATTTTATTTCAACTTAAACCAGGGATTTTTTACATAAACTCCAAATATTGAAAATGGCTGTCCTTCACAGGCTACAGGCCATGCTGATGGAGAAAACAGATCCATCAATTAGAAACTGAATATGAATAAAAAAAGCCAGGAACATTAAAACTTCTGGGAAAAGTAGTTTTCCAAAGAAAAAGTCAACATGGAACAGAGAACTAGAAAGTATGACACCAGAGGAGAAAGTTATACCAGCTATTCCTCAGGCCAGAATGAGTTCTGCACCTACACATAATTTCAGTTGTTCAGGAAGCAACAGCTGATGCAACTAACCCCAAACCCTTTTAGAGACACCCAAGTCTAATTAATTTTCCAAACATTTAATACACAAGAAAACAAGCCATTTGAAAGAAGTCAAGTGCAAGTCATCGCTTCCCCCCATTCCCTTCATCTCCATTCGTAACTCTACTTATGAACTGATTTTGCAAGTGACTTGACCAACTGGTAAGTGAGCTCTTGGGAGGGGATAAACATTAAAGAAACAACCAGGAAGGAGGCCAAGAGAAAGCCTGGCTCCTGAGTTTCACCCAGTGATCCTCTCCACTGCACAACAGAGGCAGGTACAACAGTAAGAGGTTCCCACCCCATGAACTTTGGAAGTTTCCCAACTACTGGAGACATTTACTCCATGAGCAACAGCACTGCCTACGCCAAGAGCTACTCTGTTGTATTCTCCCTGGCACACAATTGCTTCTTCTTTCTGTAAAGCAGCCAGTTAAATTACACATCAAATGATAATTCACCTTTGAACTACTTAAGAAGTCAAGTCACAATGTAGTGCAAAGAGCAAATGTCACACAAATGAAGGTGGATGGAACTGACACAGACTGTTCACTACTCAATTGATAAAGTACGACTAATTAAAGGCAGACCAGCTGTCTATTCTAAAGCAATCCTACAGCAAGAGTACAATCAAACTACAGCTTTGAATAATGCTTATCAGCTAAGTGAGCTGAGATCTGAAGTTTAATTAAAAAAAATTGTCTCAAAAAACCTTCACGGACACACAAGAAGTAAGTTACCATCTTGCAAGTGCTCACAAAACCCACCAGCTTTATTCCATATATTCAGCAATGAAATCAAGGGAGAGCACGCTAGACATTTCTAATGCTTAAAAAAAGGTTACAAGTACATAGAGCAGCCTCTTTTATAGAGGTGAGAGCTCAACACAGAAATTCTTCTCCCCATTCACCTAGCATTCAACCTTCTGTGAAGCCCACTTTGAAATCACTTAGTCCATCTTTAATCTCTGAAGAAGCAGCATGGAAAAGAAACTAGGTTTCTTCACTAAAGCAACTGTCAAATTCTGGAAATAACAGATTACATTTGGTTTATGTCACCTATTTTTGATGATTTCCACAGAAAAAGACAAGTAACTGATGAAAAGTGGCAAGTGTAATATTTTCCACAAAAATCAAATGATAAATGGCTTATTGGAGATACAAGGCAGTATCAAGGATAAGTAATCTAATTAAGGGAATTTGTACATGTGAGCTCTCTAGATTATTCCATGCCAATGAGTTTCTGAATCAGCTGAAAGAGTATCTCACTTTCCACTACATTTCCTAAATGCTATATGCAAACACTGATCACAACAACATTGACAGATACATGCATGCTTGCAAAGCAATTCCTCATCAAGAACATAAAAAAACCCCTTTATAGCTGACAAAGAATAATTTTAAACCAGGTTACCAAAAACCACATTGGAAAGCTATTAAACTCAGGTAAAATGGAATCAAAAGAGTTGAGGGTTTTTTCTTTTTAACCTCGCTCCAATACTGAAGTATACTCCTGCCAAAACTCAGCCCCACCACACAAGCTGAATAGCTAAAACATGACAAAAAAATGAAACATGTACGCAAAACAATACACACTCTATAACATAGTATACACACTACTCAAGAAACCCACTGAACTAGGGCAAGTAACCATCTTCTCTCAGCAACAACTACTACAACATCTAAATTGCCACTATGAAAATAGCTCCACCCCTCACACAGTCACAACAATTCTCCCCTAAGTACTGAGCACAAACTGAAGGAGAGATTTCCTACTTCCATTTGAAGGGACAACTCCAACAGGAGTCCTTTTGATACAGGTGGTACAAGAAGAAATAGAAACAAAGTGTCATAAGGACATAAACGGCAAAGTTTCTCAAGAAATCAAAGCAAGGAAGAAGTTTCTTGTGAATATGCAAGCATTTTGCAGAGAGAGGAAAGGGAATCAAGAGCCAAGGTATGAAAGCCTCCTGGAGAGCAGCACACCTTTGACATGATGGGGCAGGCATTAGACAACCACTGAGGCAAGGACCTTCTATTTTAGCCTAAAAACGCAGGGCCCAGGACACACATGACAAAACACAGAGCCTGTTTGGCTACCCAACTGCTCTTCCTCCTCACTCTTGATGACCTTTGCAGAGTCAGGAGGGGGCTGCGTGTCCCTCCAACTTCACTAAGCTAGCAGACATCTGAAACTAGGTAATTCGCACATCGGAACATGGTTTTGCGGCCCTATCATTAGTTGCCTGTGTGGCATATTAGCTGATTTGATGGGGATGGTTAAGGAAACCCTAACTGTGACTCTTAAGAAGGCAAAGTGCTTTAACATTAGTAGTGAAGGAAGACCCAAAAAAAAAAAAGTGGGAAGGGAACAACACCGACACTTTTCAAAGTCTTCACGCTTTGATCCAGGGCACAGTATTTTCAAGATCACAGGATTTTATGATTACAAGTATCAGGTTACTGCTTTTAATGAGTGCAACAATCTCATTTAGACTTCCTTACTCTTAGCTATGTTTTGCCAAATACACAGGAAGCAGAAAGGGCAGCATGTTGTAGACTGCTTTTTACAAAGAGACAGAAATGCCTATAAGAAGCATATGAGCCTGTCACAAAAACCGTGAGAAAAAAAATACCACAAATACCCACTTAACATCAACAGAAAAAAAAACCACCACCAAAACAAAACGGGATGGGGTAGTTTTGTAATGCAAGACACACAGAAGCCTACTTCTGAGCATACCCCAGAACCTGGAAACAAATTAAACAGGACAAATTTCTAACTACAAACATTCCTGCAAGGGCGTTAAGATGTAGAAAGTGAAAAGAAAAGGTAGAGATGTGAAGAGACATGACAACTGGGTTCATTATCTCTCCTGTATACTTATGTTTAAGTGCTTTCAAAGGCACAAAAATCAACAGATAAACACAACGTATAGGAAAAAAAGGGAGAAGAAAGTAGTTTTATAATATGTGATTTCAACTGAACACCCAAGAACTGCAAGCAGTGTGAGCACTGACAGTTGAAATCAGTGATTAGGCCAGAAAAAACTTGGTAGCTTTTCAAATTCATTTTATATTTGTCCATAGCATATACAAGTTTTTAATAGCAACAAGTAGCTCAACGCCTACGCAAGTTCAGAACGTAATTCTTTATTTTCTCTGACAGTTTAAAAGCAGACTGCAAAGTACCGAAGTCAAAAGTTTGGCAGAAAGCTGTTTCAAGGCAATATAACACCAAGGATATTTCTGGATATTTGAAATCTCAGGTTTCCAGAAGAGAGTTAAAAGTAGTTTCTGGTGATGTACCAAAGCCTGCCATGTTTGCAGCTTTATATACAAAAGGCATATTGTTTAAAAATTATTTTCCCTTTCCCGAGCAAATATCCACTTACAGAGTGGGAGGAAAATACTAGGCAGTAGACACACACTGGAAGTCCTTCACAAACATTTACGTTTGTCCTAGTCACACATCCCAGGAGGCCCAGATAGAGAAGCTGGGTAATTTACTTTCAGAAGTGACAGTGACTGCTAAGTGTTCCTCTAAAAGGGGATTTTCATTTCCAGAAATAATAAAGTTTTGGGTAAAAACAGAAGAAGGAACCAAACCTTTTTTAACAGTTAAACCAAATGCCTTGGCGGTCATACAAATGGCTCAGCTTCAGCACTACTGTGGTACAAATTCCTCTAACCATATGGGATATCTATCAAAATAATGCATTCTGCAGAACTGATAAGAATAAAGAATGACCCAGCTTGACTCTCACAGATTGTTCTTCCTGGCAGGAGGCTAGAAACAATCCTTTTTGTTCAAACGCTATTTTTATAACTCTTAACACCATTTCAGAAAACAAGTTCAGAATACCTTCACAAAGAAAAGCCACACTTTAAAATAAGCTGTTGATTTGAGTATACTGCAGTCAAAAAAATATTGTGAACTCATCATGAGTGCTCACGTTGTTCTCTTTGCTTTGCTTTTTTTTCCATTCCTTATGCTCTCTCTCAACTACTTCTGCTCTCAAACAGCCTTAACGTGATGCAAATTTCACCGGACTCCAGTGAATTTCAGTAGATGACATCATCAGGTGAAAACCGGCGTTAGTCAACTCGACTTCCTGACCACGTATAAAATGGTGCACGCAGCAGAGATGAATCAAGCGTGAGCTTTTAAACATTATTCACTTGCTCCTACAGCGTCCCCGAAAGTTTGCCACGGCCCCAAGAAGGGAGCCAAACCCCCAATTATTTTATTTTTTTTCCTTACGAGACGGGGACTTCCCACAACAAACTGTCACATCGCAGCGGAGGGCAGCGAGAGCACACGGGGAAAATAAAACGTGAAAGACCGTCTCGTAGGGACACCTCCCGCAGCCGAAAGCGCTCACGCCAGGGCCTGCAGGAGCACCATTACGAAGCGCGTCCTGCCCGAGGTATGGAGTCCATACGTGGAAACAACAGCCGCCACAAGCCTCCTCGGTGCGGGCCGGGCCGGCACCGGCTGCGAGGGCCGGGAGGCTTCGCTAGAGCAGAGCCGAGGCGCGGAGCGGGCTCGGCAGCGGCCCTCCCGCCGCCTCCACCGGCCTCCCC
>NW_010972887.1:4174553-4206538 GCF_000737465.1 Haliaeetus leucocephalus | reverse complement strand
CGGCGGGGAGCCTCTGTGAGGAAGGGGCCAGGCGGTGCCGGGGGCGGGGGGAGCCCTGGGGTTTGTCGTGTGAGATTTCGGTGGGGACGGGAGTGCTCCCCTGAAGGAAGTGCCCGGTCGTCGCCCCCGCTCACCGACTGGTTCACGCTTGGGGCTTCTGAGGACTCTTTTTTTTTTTTTTCTTTTTTTTTTCTTCTCTCCAGGTGAAGTTAACCTGAAAAGTGACACTCGTGAGCTCCATCTGTTACCAGGTATTAGGACCTGACAAAACCCAGCCCTCCGTAACTGCTCCCCCACGTACAGAGCTGATTGCTGGGTTCTCAGCATCTTACCTGACGCACAGACCTGCTCCATGCTCCTCTCTGGCACTGGCGTGGGCTTCGAGTCCTTCGCTGAACAGCTCCCTGACTGGGGTGCTTCTGTTCCCTCCCACATATGTTCACCGCCCAACAGTTTTGAGAGTTGTCTGTCAGATCTGTTTCCTTTAGCCCGGGTGAAATGAATTTCTCTAAATCATTGACGTGTCTTCCTAGCTGCTTCTAAAAATAAATGATGTAAATTCCGTATACAGTACTGCAAACTTCTTTGTGGAGGGTTGGAAATAGAACTTAAGCAATATGTTTTGTTTTGTTTTTCTAAGGGCCAGGGCTTTAAGGAAAATGTTGTCCATGAAGGCAATTATGACTCAGTGACACCTTAATTGCCTCCCTTGAGAATGAGTGCTAAGAATACATACACACAGCATTGTGCTGCCTAAGGATACCCAAGCTAGCAAGGTCTCAAAATCAATACGACTGCATTAGTGAGGCACAGTGCCCTGGGTAATTCATCCTGCAGAGGAAAACTGCACTGGCAGGGCCATACTGCTTTTGGTATTACTAGTTCACTCAAAACTATTTCAGGAACCTGTCCAACATAGCACTGTAGTTTCAGATGGCTCAGCGTTTTTTGTTTGTTTGGATTCTTTTTCATACCAGTCCTTGTGGGAGATAGATAGCTTTACAGCCACAGCCAGGACTTACTCTATTTAGCTGAACAGGATGCTTGGAGGAGGACCAGGCTGTTACCTTTTATATGGCCCATCACTTAGAAGAAAAAGCAGTATACCTTTGTCAGTTGTATGAGACACAAGTAGAAGACAGACTATCAGGATTCTTGGTATTGTGAGCTGAATGGTTCAGGGCTTGGAGACACTTGCAAATGGGAAGTGAAAAATGTCCACTCTCATGAGATAGAATTCAGTCTTTGCTACTGGAAATCAGGGGTGCATTCCTAGTTCTAACTCAAGAGTCTGTAACAATTTAAATAGAGTAAATTAGCACATAGGAAAAGCAGTGAGCCAAGTGAATCTTCGTATATAGTAACTACCTACCATCTCGCTTAAATCCCTACTCTAGAGAAAGTCTGCGAAGATGGATCATTAACAGAAGCTGGGAGAAATACATGCATATTTGTCAGCAGACAAAAGGTGAGATTACAGCTCATGCATCCCTTGGGCTGAAAAGTTCTTTTGCTCATCCTCAGATATATAATATTCTTGTGTGTGTGGGCAAATGCCACAGAAGGGCATGTAAATTGTTGCCAAGCAAAGCAACTAAGACTTCCCAGATCTGGAGCCTCCAGCTGGTTTTAACAGAAGTTTAATTTCTTTTCCTGTACTTTTCATCCACTGCTCAGTCCTATTCCCTGCTATTCTCCCTTAGATTCCCATTTTTGTACCCTGAGTTTTTTTCTCCTCTCAGCGCTAAATTATAGTGCACCATATAGTACCAGCCCCTTGTGTCACATTAAGGTGAAATACTGTCATGTCAGGATGGATCAGTATTATTTGCATTACAGCAGCACTTAGTGGGTCAATTGAGATAAGTGGCCCTTTATGCCAGACATTTTACAAAACATATGAGACAAACACAGAGTTTGTAATCTAATTAGACAGGACCGAACATGGTAGAGAAAAAACAAGACAGGGTGAAATGATTAAGCACATGTACAGAACAAAGATTCTGGCAGAGACCAGAGAGAGGACCAAACTTTCCTGGGTCCAGAGTGAATGCCCTAAATTATACTTCCTCAAACCAGGCAGGAGGCCCCACAGGAATATGGTCTTACAATATACACTACTTTCTGCCAGAAACCTGGGGATATTTATACTTTTCAAAGCTTTTCAGGGAAACGTGCTATGTTACTTTACTGTCTAAAAGAGATTAAAGCCAAAAGAAGAAAAACACTGTTGTAGACCTTCTTTCCTCCCAGCTTCCACTGGGACAGAGAAATGTTTCTGCTGCTCTGCGGTGGTGCCATCCTTCATTGGGAAGTCCTTTAGAATAGAATAGAATAGAATAGAATAGAATAGAATAGAATAGAATAGAATAGAATATTTCAGCTGGAAGGGACCTGCAACAATCATCTAGTCCAACTGATAATATTTCTATACTACAATCTGGAGCCCTCCTTGAAGGCTGACTTTTTCAAACATATTACCTAACGATTCTTAGGGGTTTCTGTATAGAATAATTTTACTTAAGAATGCTGTTAGAAAGAATAAGGAAGCATATTAACATATAGTTGTAAAAGGATTACTATTTGGAGATTTTAAGTGCTCTAATCTGGGCAGGCAACACAGTCTTTCCTCTTTCCAAGGTGATCAAGTTTCAGGCTGTTGGGACTTACACCTTAGATGATAAACACTTCAAAATACAAATTCTGTCTGCTGTATATTAAATATGAGATTTCCTGTGCTTCTGTTTGAAAGAGAGAATTTATTCTAGGTTATTGACCAGATTTCCTCACCCTTGTTTTGTGATATGAGGTGAACTGTCTGAATTCAGCTGCTATGCATGATGGTATTAACTCTCAGAGCATGTAAAATAGATTGTTTTCAGTATTAGGCATATGAGCAGTCCCACAGATTTAAGGGAAGTAGTTGCATATGTAAACATGCATTTAAATGATTTGCAAGATGAAGTTACAAGTGGAAGTCATTCTCTACCCAATAGGTAGCCACATTTCAATGGTGGAATTGTATATCCTAATAACAGATTCATTATAAACCTCTTTGAGATCTTTTTGGTGAAAGGAAACATTATACACCTACACACGCACGTGAGCACATTGCTGCAATATGTTTTCAAGATTCACAGCAGGATTATATCACTAAAATAAGCTTTTTGAAAGAAATTCAAGACAAGAATATTAATTTCATCTATTTTTTTTAAATCAAGTTAATTATTTTTTTAACTTATGCTAGAATAATCAATGGCAAACAACCCAAGACAGTGTTAGTGTCACATAATTTCTGTTTTCCTTTCCTGTCTATTCTCCAAATGAGAGTGCTTTCTGGAGGAATCATAATAAATCCGTAATATCTCATTTTATTCTACCCTATTTACTTTTCAAAGAGCAAGCAAACAACATTGCAAATGTACTGACAAGATGTACGGGTGATTTTGCATTAAATAAATGCAAACCCTGATCTAGCTGATATGAGTCACAAATTTATGGACGGTTTTAAAAGTGTATAAAATTTCAGCAGGGAAGTTTTTAGTCTTTTTATAATATAGTGGCTTCAGAATTTGAATTCATTTTTGGAGTTTGAAATTCCAGGGTATTAAGGCATTACCAAATTTAGACTGACTTTTCCACCTTAACTTCTTTTTATATTTTCCTTCTGGGCTTTCTTCCTGAAAAGGGAAATAATAAAACCTGTTAAGCTGCAACAAACAACTAATTTCTTACAAGTTAGTGATACCACTCTAAAATTATTCAGTAATGTTTCAACAGAATGAGTCTTCACTTGAAAAGGTCAATGTTTTGAAACCAGCACTCTTCATTGTAAATTATATGCTAGTTTTGGCAGAAAGGTTTTAGCAAAGATGCAATTTCTTCTGAGGGAGGAGGGTGAGATTGTATGAATAAACAATGTTCTGGTGGCTATAGCAAAGAGCCTACCAGTGTTGGGTGAGTCAGATTCAAGTCTCTTTTTTTTCTGATTCAGTGAGAGTTTTGATCTGCTGTCTTTCACATCACAGATAAAACCTTAACCACCAAACTACTGGCTGATATGCAATTAGAATCTTCCCTGTTTATGCTTTATATAAACAAACATTAATTTTAGTAGAGACTTGAACTTAGGACTTCCAATCTTTGCCTGAGCTCAGCAGCTGTTCTGTGTGAGCCTTCTTCTTTCATTAAAAACAAATAAACAAACACTTAAAAGATTTTCAAGCAAAATGTGAAATGTGAAAACATTTGAGTTTTCCAACTTTCACGAGACAGACAAATGTTTCCCACACAGTTTTAGTCAGGTTTGCAACACATTTTAGTTCAAGGGAAGCTTGTATGTTAATAGCGTTAAAAAAGAATTATTAAATAGAATTTGCTTTGTATTGTCATGTTCCTTTCCCTCAGTTTCTCTTTCTGTGTTTGCTCTATTCACTGTTACATCTTAAAATGTATAGTAAGAACTTCAAAGCAGGTATCACATCTTCCTGTGGATATTTCTTCAATGCATAATGGCAGGATACTCACTGGAGACTTGTTGCAGCACCACATGACAATTTTTCTGCAGAATGGTGGGCTGCAAATTGCTGACCATCTTTGGTTACTTCCTTCTCAGTTTTCTCTAACACTTTAGCACCAGTTTCTTGTCCAAAAAATTCCCAGATTCCTTTCAGTCATCCACCCCTACAAATCTTCCACAGTTTTCTTTATTTTTCCTGTGTGTGTTGTTGAATTCATTCATATTTGCTACAACTCCACAGCTATGACTCTATAACTGTGTGCTGTGTCCCAGATTCTTTCTACTTTACTCTCTCTTCACTGCCATTGCAGTGTCACTGAGGATCACAAATAAGATGTCAAACCAGTGGTATTATTTGACATGCTCAATCAGGCACAATACCTGACAGCTACTACTGCTTCCAAGTTCATGTTCCCTGCTGCAATCATGACATGTTTACAGGTCTTTCAAATTAAACAACCCTTTCCCCTCCACACACATGTGTATAATGAGGGGTTTTTTTCATAATGAGAAGTGATAGGCAGTCTAAATAGAGGAATCAGTACTGGTGGCTGTGTATACAATTAAAAACAAGAACTACAACAGCCATTGTGCTGTGTTCAGATTTCTTTAGAAATATAGTTTCCCAGGCTGTAACTTAGAAACTAAATACATTCCTGCATGTGGAAAAATTTTTGTAATAGTGTCTAGTGGAAAAGATAGGTTTTTTGGTGAATTCAGTAGTTTCTTTTCAGATCTTGCTAAAGGATGAGAAAGCCTCTTTTATATTCTTTGCAAATCAGGATTCCTCTCCTTTCCCAAAGAAAAGTAAAATTAAACCCTGTATTTTTAAATGTAATGCCAAATCTTTCCTCTTCTACTCCCTGCTGCTCTCCAAAAAGCAATGAAACACAAAGGGGCGTACCCTTCTACAGACTTTTTGTTTCAGAGAGTGTGGAAACTTCCTTTTATACCAGAAAGCAACAATAAAGAGCAAACTTTGCTTTGTGGCTTATATTCATAAATTTGATAATGAAGCCAAATGCATAGTCTTTTCCTCACTTCAGTACCAAGTAACTTTTAAAATGCCTTTAAAAGCCACTTTCACAGAGGGAAGAACAAGCATGAAGTTCTGAATTTTATGTGGGCCCCAAACATCATCGTTTATAAATTCAGATAAAACTGGCATCTGAACATAATTTAGTTGGCTCAGAGAGAATAAAAATAGATTCACAGAAGAATCAATAGATTCTTCACTGAATGAAGATCAAGTTGCTAAGGCACATTTAGAGGGGAAAAACCACACCTCAATTCAGAATGTAAGGAAGACAAGTTGTTTTGAACTTTATTGCCCTTTTTGTTTTTGAGATTCTGTGGTGTTGCCTCTTGAAATGGCCTCCTGCTTCCTAGCTGATAAACAAAATCCTTAATTATGCTACTCACAAGAGTACGTTTCAACATCAATATTCCCCAAATTCTCTTGAGTTTCATGACAGCACATGGCTCAGTTGTCTCTGCGTAGTAAAAGCCCAATATTCCTTCTAACTCAGCATTTTATAGGACTGAACTTTTCTGTCATTTGTTGCAAAACTAACATTTTTAGCATGGAGCACTAAATATATAACTTTTAATAATGACTAAAATAAACCAGCACTGTCATTTCAGTAAATGCTTATTTTTACACCTGCCAAATATACAGGACAGGTAGCTGGATATTTACTGATTTTTGCACAATTGATATACTTTACCCATGGATTTGTGAGGTACACATGCAATTGCCTATTTTGTTCAATTCTGTGTATTTCACCCCCCAAAATCTTGTATTTTTCTTTTTCTTTTTTTTTTCTCCATTGTGCAACTTTTTGTAGGAAATAATACATATGGGAAAAATGGATTTGGGGAGAAATATTAAATTGAAAGCTCATGCTTTCATGTTTTATACCTAAGTTGACCTCTATTTATTCAGAATGTCAATTAACCCCTAAACAAAACATGCTTTTACTGTGTATCAAACAACATTTTTGTTTGACCATAAATTACTATTTTTTTCATATTTTTTCTGAGAAATGCAAGCATTCTACTGGCTGTTTTTTTCTAATTTTTCAATTTCACCATCCCACCAAAATCATAATTTACACCACTTTATTCACTACCATTAGCTATAATTGATCTAGTCTTTATAAAGTTTAAGTAGTTAAAATGTAAGTGTGCAGCTATCCTCCAAATAAAGTTAATTTAAAAGTGTACTGGTCTGTGTACACTAGATAATAAGCAATACTTACATATATAAGTATATAATAATATATGTGTATAATAGTAGTTAAAGTAATCTGTGCAGTAAGTATGAGTTTCTATTGGAAAATCTTCTAAGCAGAATGGTTCCTGAGTTTTGCTGAAAAGATAGGGGCTCACTGAATTTAATCTCTAAGAAATATTGGAGATTTGTACAATAAGTGATTCACTGTTCATTATGTATAGAAGTAAGGATATATAGCATATCCTGAATACCAGAAAAAAAGAAAAGATTCAAACACCTTTCAGGATTTTTGGAAGGATACCAAGCTGAGAGCACAGAACAGCCCTGTGATGATTTCTAATAGAGTTATGCTTGATATTTGAAATTTTGACATAGCCAACTTTTTCATTTTAAGACAATACAGGGGTTTCTTATCTATTTTTATTTATTTTGGCATCTATTTAGATTTTACACCTTTTTACCTATCAGTGTGTGCTTTAAGTACTGTAGTTCTCATTAGCACAGATTTTGCACTGTTGATGTTTTCATCTAGTTCATTTCTCCTTGCTGGCAAGCATTTTGTGTCTCAAGACGTATTATAATTTATAAGCTGAATAGCTTCCTTTTGCTCAGGGATTCGAGAGACCAGCATGGAAGTATCCTATTTCTAGAGCAAAAGCTCAGATGAATAGTGTAGTATGACTAGAGTGTATCACTCAGTGATGGAGATGTTCTGTCTGTGTAGATAGCTTAAAACTGCTGGTCAGGAAAAGGTAGATTAAGGTAGATAATGGTCTTCTGAGTCAGATTTTCTCTGGCATAAGAGATATATAGTGATAAAACAGTGTTAAAATCATTTTGCAATACTGTAATTGGATGCAAACTTCAACTGAGATTTTAGCTTTCAACTTCTTTACCAAATTTACATAACACAAATGCTAATTAGTGAAGAAAATTATACAGTAAACTCTCATGCACAGTATGCTTAGACAAGGTCAAAATCCCAGTTTTATCAAAAGGTGAAAGTAGCTTCTTTTTTTTTAAACAGTGTATTGACACCATTGATTTGGAAAGATGTGAGATTTTCAGTAATTATATATCATGATACAGCATATTTACATGCAGGTCTCATTCTGGATCTATTCATTAAAAAAGAATTTTCCAGAGTTTTCCCATACATATACTAAAAGCCCAATTTTCTTGCAACTCAGAGTTGCTTAATTTATTTTGACTCCTTCTTGTTTTATACTTTGACTACTTTACATTAAATACTTGAAGTTTAGAATCTGATCTTTTCATGTAGCTTTTTTTATGCCTGAGTATCTCTATTGATTTCAACAGAGCTATCCATAGTGGTATAGAAGCCGGTTCAGTAATGGTCATATCCAAAAAGCAGGAATTCACTGTGGAACAATTGCAACAGATCGTATTTAAATTCAGAAAATGTAAATAATAGTTTCCTAGTGAGCCCTGGTGGTAAAGATCAGGTAGCTACCAGACCGGACAGATATCTTGCACTTCAGTTGCATAATTAAGAACTGGGATTTTCTATATCCTTTGAATTTTAGTATTTCAAGGTGTTTTTACAAGCATATAAAGTAGTTTATTAAAAAGAAAAAGTTAAATATGTTTCTCCTGGATAAATACCTTGAATTGCCTGTAACTGCCAACAAAAACTTGAACATGAAGTGTGTTATCTCAAAGTCATTGGCAATCACGGCTGAAACTAAAAAATGTCTACAAAGAACACAGTCAAAGATCAGATTTGTCATCTAAAACATCTGTTCAGTCCTGCAAGTTTTAAGTTAACAGAAGACAACACCAGCACCTCCTCAAAATGAAGAGAGTCAAAGGAAGCCATGATCTCATAAACATAGAATAGCTTGAGGCTATCCAAGGTTCTCTGAGTCATATCTGCCTAATGATAATTTTAAGGTCACTGCTGAATACAGTCAGTTTATTTTGAGAGGGAAGAAACAACACCTGGTAAGAAAGAAACAGAGAGCAATTGGCACAATGCATAACTCCAGTTAATCAAAGTGCCTTTGAAATACTTTTGATTTGTAGCTTTGGTATTCTGGTGTTCTAGAAACCTGTTCTAGTTTTTCATCCAGTACTCTATGAAGGAGTCTATGAATTCCATAACGTCTGGATAGAGAACAATTTAATTTTAATACTTTGATCAGTCTTTGTTGACAAAGTTTCATCAACCATTACTGAGGTTAATTTTTTCTACATACCGTTGTCAGTATGGCTTCTCTGAAACCTCTTTTAAGCACCTGTATGCAAGTGGTTAATTTGCATCAACAGAGATAAAAAAAGCAAACCAAAAGTTCAAAACACACTGGAGGAAAACCTCCCATCTACGCTTTAGAAGAGAATATGTCTGTCACCTTTGCTGAAAACAGTTTATGGTGGCATGATTTGATTAATGTAAAGAAACCTATAAAAGTAGGTCCTTTCCAAAGTGTTATTTCTGGTCCTGAGAAAAGAACTCATCTATCCAACTTAGGAAAGGAAGAAATAAATAGGATTAACCTGCAGAATGCAGGCTGCAGAATTTCATTAGATAATTCTCATGTCAAGTCTAGTAACACTTCACCAAAATCATGTATTGCTAATAAGTACATGCAAGGAAAAGACCTTTCACAGACCTTGGAGTTACAGGCTAACTCAAAGCCTAGAACAGTGTGGGGGGGGGAATTTTGTGTTGGTGTGATATCTTTGTCAGAACAGCTGCATAGAAAGTGAGGGAAAATAAATCTTTGTCTATAGAAATAACTTCCATAGATGTGTCTGAGAAAGCAGAAAGCCTAAAGAAAACCTAAAGCTAATGACAAGACTTTTTGACTAGGTGTGCTATACATGTACACATGTGCAGAAAAAGAACGTTTATAGGCAATGAAGGCAAACCACTGATGTAGGAGGAAGTTCAATGTCAAGAGAAATTTGAGCTGGTGCCAGAATGAATGCTGTAATGTTTTTTAGTATGTTTTAAATAAAGGTTTGCCCACAGTGTTTTAAGAAATGTGTACGTATCCATCTGCAAAAAAGCCAGCTCTCTAGGAAGCTGTTCTATTGTAAAGAATCTACTCCTGCCTTTAATGGAAATATGTAAGTTCTCACTTTCTTATGTGGAACAGAAGGATCCACACCCTCTGAATACTTCCAACTACTAGTTTTCTAGACGTGGTCCTATCTAAACTCACTGTATGGCATCCCTGGCTTCTACCCTTGTGAGCTCAGAACTGCCTTCCTTCAGCCCAAGGAAGGACTGTTAACACTGAGCCCTGAAGTTAAGAGAACTAACTGTGCTTTTACTCCATCAGTACTATCTGCTTCAGGTAAATTGACTTTCAAAATGTCTGACATGAAAGCTCATTCTAGGCAAACTTCGAATAATCATCCAAGATATGATGAAGATAAATAATTTCAAAGGCTTGTTTTCATTAGCGAAACCCAGCTATTAACGGCATGATCTCTTTTCCAGTGAAGGGAAAGAATTCCCTTGTACTTGCCAACTGTTTATCTCAGTTAGTATTTATTACCTTTCACTTGCTTCTAGTTCCTTGGCTACTCATGTGAGTAGGCATGGATAGGTCTTATCCCATAACTGTGTGCACCTTGTCTCAAATGCTTTTACCCGAGCCTGGGTATTTGTCTCTTTTCTACCTAAATAAACAATCACAAGAGGAACTGAAAAAACTACTAGTTCATGAGAGTTCCTCACCAGTAGCAAATATATTTACTTATGAAAAACATGGATGGTGACATTGTGTTTCTGTTGGCTTATTTAAAAAGGTATATCTATCAATATTTTTCTTTGAAATAAATAGAATGGTCAATATTACTTGTTCTTCTCTCTTTGCACTGAATAATAGAGTACGGATGTGCAACAGGGCTTTCAGAAAAAATATAGTATATAAAACCCCCACAAGAAGAGTGGAGGTTTGTGCAAACACATTTGTACAGATAAGGGATGCCTCCGTGAACTTCAGAGTATAGAACTGCCAGAATGGTTCCTGCGAGCAGTTAGGGACAATGCTGAAAGAGAAAAATCTGTGCTCCTGATAGTACAACATTTTAGTTCATAGGAAAGTTGCAGTTATATAGTATGGCATGCTGGTTAATACAGCCTTAATTAGTTCTTTTTAGACCCAGGCAACCTTAGAAGTGTAGGGCCTGTATGCTATTGCTGACCATTGTGTCTTACCTGAAAGAAAGCAAATTAAGAATGGTGTTAGTGCTAGCCATGAAGATAAGGCTTAAGCTGAGCAGCAATAATGGCTGAACACCTGCAGCATTTGAAGCTTTTCCAATTCATATGTTATAAGGGGTCTTTCATGCAAATAATAAATTGGATGGCACTTAGATGAGAAGTACAAGTTGCAAGAGAGGAGTGTAGATGAGACAGCACAAATCCATATGCACAACTCACTCAGACATTTGCCACAGTTCGAGGATTTCTGTAAGCAGTAGATAAAGAACAATTTGATTGTAAAGCATGAGCTGTTAATATTCAGCACTCCATAGATGAATTTTGATGTCATTGAGCAGATTCATGACACCCACAACATGGCAGAAAATGCGATTAACAAGACAAAAATGCAACACCTATGGACAGGCCATCTGGTCACCTGGATATCCAGACCAAAAAGAACTTGCATGGTATCAGAAACAAGAATTAAATCTTACCATAAACTGACCTGACCATGAAAACAATGATGAAAAAATGAAGATAAAATTGGGGTTTTCTTTTTTATTTTCTTTCTTTTTTCTTTTCTTTTTTCCTTTTTTTCTTTCTGTACTTTCCCATTGGGAAGCAAGGACATAAAATGATTGACACTGTTACTAGGAATAACTCCTGAAATACTGGAATGGGTAATAAGTGTCTGATAAGAACTGTGACCTGAGACAGAATGAGGCTGTAGAGTGAAAGGATCAAAACATTAATAGCCATTAGTGCAGAACAAATACAAAACTTCAAGGTAAAGGAACTGGGAAGCAGAATAGGCAGACACTATCTGAGAAAGCAGACATTGCGGTTCAATGTAGAGAAAACAGACAAAAGGCAGGAAGAAAAATGCTTAGCCTGAAATACTACTGTGGGCAAAGAAAGTATCCCAGTGTTTGTTCCCTGAAGAAAATGAAAGTTGAAGCATGTGCAAGCACGTATACAGAATACCAAGAAAGAACACAAGTTGTGTGACAAGATTGTCTCCAAGGTTCTCCATATGCACACTTATTATCCAGAAAAAGCTGACTGCTATTTTTGTCAGTCTGCTGTAAGACCCATAACAACTTGGGTTCTGGCTGACTGACAGAGCTCTAATCTTGTTCCAGCAACACTGATAAGCAACTGATATGTGACCATGAGAAGAGAACTTCAGCATTGCAAGACCAGTGGACTGGCTGTCAAAAAAATTCCTCACAAGATGATATATTGTTGCCTGAATTTTTTAACAACTGGCACAGAAATACCTTACCTTCCAAGAAAACTGCCTCCCAAAACAGCTGAATAAATCTCAGATAAGCCATCAACTTGACCCACCATAGGAATGTTTCACTTTTTTCCAAAATTGTTACATGCTTTCATCTTTTTCTTCTATTTTTTCTTTTATTTTAAAATGACTTCTAAAATGTCTCCTAATGAAAAAACAAAACTAAACAACTGTATAACATAGACCAGAATGTTTCTAGTATTCCAAAACTTGTTGAGTTCTCTCGTTACCTGTCATTTTTTTAGACATACCTAGACAAAGTTTGACCTGAAATCACGGATAACTTCAGTTCTGTTCAGAACCAAGTAAATAAGTATTTGGCCAAGGGAATCAAGGAACATGTGCCACAATAATGAAAAAATGTGCCTTGATAGTGAGTAGCGGGCAGAATTCACTGCTCTGGAGTGAGGAACTGATTCCACTTTCCATATGAGAGACAGAACAAAGCCTGAGTTTGCAAAGCTGTCTAGGAGAACCAGAGAGTTTGCAAGTCCTCTGGTTTTGAATGTTTATGAAAACAAAGCTCTCTCTGAATTATTGTGTTACTTTCATACCTCACATTTTTACAAACCCCAGTCTCTCTTCTAACAAAATCTCACAAGTGACACAATTATAAAAGTAGGCTAACAAACACTAAAATTGACAGGATATAAAATGTTCTCAGTTCAGTAGCTTGGATATAAACTAAAAGCTAAGAAGACAGCACATGTTTCTGCACTTGAAAAACTTCCCCCAGAATCTTTTTTCAGGGACAGCTTGAAAAGACAAATTGTACTGGAGTTTTTCAATCTGTCACAGTAGAGGACAGCTTCTGAGCTGTAGAGAGATGCCTTCAAATGAATCATGTATCATTTTATTTGAGAATTTATAAACCTTTCTAGTTCAGTTGTGTTTCTTCTCTCTCCAAATATCAGAAATGCACCATCCAACTCTAATCTAAGTACATACTACCAAAACAACTATATTAATCCAAATCAAGTGTTGGAGTACCTCATCAGTTGAATTTTGTGTATTCTTTCATACTAGTTCTCTCTTCAAAATTAAAATGTCAATGTAGAGCGAAGTGAGGAAGCATCCATGCTTTAGTGGGAACTCCAAGCTGAAGATGATAGCCCATACTGTATGAAGCTGAAATCCAGGCTCAGTGGATCTCATTAGAAGAAAAGTATGGTAGAGGTGAAAGGTTATTGTCGCTCTTGTGAGAAGAAAGAATGTGTAGAAGACCCTACACAACAGGTTAGTTTTAAGGATAAGGAAAAACTCTACCAACCTCTGACTTAAAATATGTGGATTTAACCTGGGAGTTTTTTCTGTTTATGAGAAATCTGTATCAGTCCACAAGAACTGATAGAATATCATCGTGCTCTGGCATGATGTGCATAAAATTGAAAAAGAACACAGTGTTTTCTGATCAAATGATTCAGTATAAATGTAACTTCTTTGGTGGTTGCCTATGCAGTACTCATCTATGATCATCTGTAGGGTTGTCCTTTCATATGAACTCTGTTCTAGCACAGTGTCATGGATGATAGCCTTTACAATTTGGTAAAGTTCTTAAAAATGACTATTTTACAACTCATTTTCTTCTTGTTGTGATTCTATGGAACTATGCTCACTGGAGGTTTTATTTTCCTTTCCTTGAGGAAGTTTCATATATATATTATTTTTCAGTTAAGCATTTTGATTAACTGAATCACTGAGACTTTCTGTAAGTAAATAAAGTAAGTGAATAACAATATTCATGTTTTATAAATGGGGAAGCTGGAGAACAGAGAAGGAAATTGACTTTCATGGTGAGTGATATTGTCCGTGGCAAGGCTGGGAATAGAAACCAGAGACCTTTACTGCCAGTTCCACTCTAATCGATGGAGACCACTGTTCCACAGGTGACATCCCCACATCCCCCCACAGAGCTACACAAAAACAACTTCAGCAGAGCAAAATCAAGCATTCACAAGATATGAAATCACAAACCAAGGACACTCATGTAACTTCCAGTTCCAGTCTATAGGCGCCTGTTCTAGTCTATATTTTTCCTACCACCCTATTTTTCCCCCTGCTCCGGTCAATGTTGAACATCATCTTTTTCCACAGATACTGAGTACTATATCATTGCCTGATTCCAGTTCAGCTGCATGAACCTGTCCTATCCCAGAGTGCTACAGCCCATTCAGACTAGCTGTAATATGAAAGTCTAAGTAGATTTTTTAAAAGCACTGGCTGATGCAGGATCCCATCATAACCCTTCCCTACTATTCCTTATTTTTCAGTAACTTACTTTTATTTTTAAAGTCACTATCCTTGTGGGTTTGTACAGATAGTATGATAAGTGATGCATTAAGTCACCTTCAGTTTCATGCAATTCTATTGCAAAATAGTGGAAGGTGATACTTTGGCAGTCTTTTGGAGAAAATAAAAAAAAATGCATATCTTAATTCTGTTTCTTTTGAATTTTCAAATATTAGAAGAGAGTTCCAGAAATGGACACATATAGAATTCATCAAGTTATAAAAAATATTCAAAGAAATTGTTATTAAAGTGAGAGAGTAGAAAGGCTGTAATGCCTTAAGGGAAAGGAAATGTGTAGTGGAGTTGTTGTGATGGTATGTAACACAACACCTTTCGTTTGGGATGATGGTTTGATGGTGTAGTAAATTAGGATTGTGAACTCCTAATGCCAGATCAGAAAAAAATCTTGTGTTCCAGCTGCAAACCATCATCTTGTGTAAACTGCATTTGTTAGTGAAGATGCTGTCTGTCTTCACGACGAATAAACATTATCATTGGTCTGGATAATTCAACAGAAGTACAATTTGCATCCATGGCTGATGTGGATCAGATTTATATGGCAAAGTGATTTGATACTGTACAGATCTTGTGTTAGTGTTTGTGGAGTCACAGCTTGAGTCAGAACGAACAGTAATGACCAGTCTGGAAAGAATCCCAATGTCATCACTTCTACCATGGTAAAAGTCTCATCTAGACATGGTGTTTCTTCCATTCCCTTTCTGGCTCATTTCTTTGACCTGTCCGTCAACAGTTTTTTGAATATGGCCCTTGGTTATCTCTTAGGCCTTCTAGGTGCCTGTCTGTTCCCAGTTGTTGGTCTGTTCTTGCTCCTCTGTTTTCAGTCTCATTCTCAACAGATGTGTTATGCTTGTTCATTCTGCCTCCAGTATAAGACCATTCCTTCCCAAGAACCCGTATACCAACAGGATCTTTATTCAAGTTGATAGGAAGATTCAAGTTCCTTATACTGGTGATAGGCAAATAAGTCAGTAAATTGCTAGGGACATTCTCTGATTGTGTTTAAAGTTTTAGTTAGAAGAGCTACTTCCTGAGCTCTTACCCCATCTGCCTTTGGACAGACCTAGGTGTTTCTTTTAAAAATATACTCTTGCAAACTTTACACCAGACGGCAAGCAGAGCATGCTGACCCCTTACCAGCATGTTAGGTTGAGGAACCCCACATAGCAGCTTCTGTTACTGTTTGGGGGTGGGAGGTGAGCTGGGTTGTGCAGAAAAGCTGCATGAAATGAGCTAAGACATTAAATAACAAGTTTCAGCCCAGAGTAGGATTTTTATGCCTGAATTATAAACCTCCTGTAATAGAAACTGTAAGGGAAATTCAAACAGGCTATTAATTGTAGCAGTGCCAATATGTTAAGATTAATAAGATTTTCTAAAGGTATATACTAAGCAATTTCAGTTCCTTTTACTTGCTTCATTAGAACTGAATTCTTCATAGATGCATTTTCAATAAACGTGTGTGCTGATTTAAGAGCTCGTGTATTGGAGTCAGTCACCTCTGCCAAGGCTCAGAAAGCACTACGTTCCTAATGCCGCCGGGGTTATACTGCTGTTACATGCTCCACTATGCCTTCGGCTTTCTATAATCTTCATCTGACCTGTGGTAAATCCATGCTGACTGTTCTCACCCTCAAGGAAATGAAGTGAGATTAAGGCTTCTAAGGGTATAAAGTTTTGAAAATTAATCTCATAGTCCTGAAGCCTCTTGGCTGTTTTAGAAAATGGTACAAGTCTGCTGGTCATGATATTTTGTTCAGTTGACAAAACTGTTTTGAGGAACTGCTGAAACTTCTCCTTTGAGAAGGGCAGTTTCAGTTGTTCTTGGTCAACGAAGGTTTCCCTGAAATCCTGCCTGAAATTTCAGAGAGAATCAGTTCAGTATTATCCATGGCATGGTGGCTCTGTCACACAGCAAGAGAAGAAAGCTGGCTTAAGTCTCTTCTCTGCCTGGTTCAGATCAAGGATTTGAGTCTCAGCTGAGACTTTTTCATCACAGCACTCACTTCACTTGGTCCAATTTTTTTTAATATTTACATGAACTAGAACAGTTCTTAGGAAAGACACTGAAAAAAGGAAACAAGGATTGACTTTTTGTTTTAAAAAATTCTTTGAGTGGGGAATCTTTTACCCAGATCTCATGCTGTAGGAGTAGATTGAGTGAAGTTCACAACACACATGCATAAATATGTGAGCCAGAAATCAAGGCAAAAACCGGAGAAAGCTTAACCTAAAGTGATAGTCCTAAACACATTTACAAAGGACACACAGCAGAATTCTAGACTGAATAAAGAACTGTGTCTATGAAAGCGATTCTTGTCATTGGAAGAAGAGAACAATTTTGTTTCCATGAAGAATCAGCCACATTGGTTTCTTTCTAGTTGTGCATGAGGTAATAAGGTTTATTCCGTTACTGGTTCTCCGGTGTTCTTACTATGCCAAGCCTCTGCGTATGCTACTGTAAGCAGAAATTTTTGTTACACCACTGTAGAAGTGCTTGCCATTGTATATCTGGCTGCTTAGGTATATTTGGGGAATAGGCATCTCTGCCAGAAACAACTGAGTAAAAAAAATATGTATCAGCATAAATGGTTCCCTATTTTTCCTGAATATTCATATTCTCGTGGGAAGTATTTTCACAGTCTTCCTTTAAAGGAATGAAGTGCTTGGAAAGCCTAGAGGGACAAAAAACATTTCCTCTGACTAAGCATCCCTAAATCATTAAACATCATTTTCAGAATACACAAAACCATCAGCTACTTCATTTGACTTGTTCCATAAAGTATTCTTTTTCTGCCAACCTGTTCTTTCCTTAGCTTCTCTGAAAAAGGTATTTCCATTCTGAAGCCAGTTGCAGAAAAATTAAAGAATCCCATCAATCAAATAAAAAGAAATATCAACTTTATAACAGATGAAGTTAGGCTATCACAAAAGAAAGAATAAAATTTCTCTTTTGTGTTCATCAGTGTTTCGTTGTATATTGTTATGAATCCAGAACATTGCTTATTTCTAACTGTCCAGGAGCATACGCAAGACAGTAACTTCTCACTATTTCCAGCTGCTAGGTACCTACCACACCGTATTTGGCACTTTGAATTCCAGGAGGTTTTTCTCAAGAGATCCAAAGACCAAAAATAAAACCTGTGCTTTATAGCTGCCAGGCTACTAGAATCAGTGAAGCTATTCCAATATACACAAGCTGAGGATCTGGCCTGTAAGAGGCAGTGGTGTCCATCAGTACAAGAGCACTGTTAGGAAGCATTTATACTGGCACCAGATATGCTCCCTCTTTGTTTCTTGCTCATTTTCTCTGCACTGAAATTATGGAGCTTTTTTCTTAACTGCTATTCATTACAGTTCTCTCCTGGAAAAATACCAGTAATTTAAAGGTTAATAGAATGCTGATGTCACTGTAATTAGAGCAGAGGAAAAACATTTCTCTAATTACTGTTAATGCTTTCTTGCTGTTCAACCAAAAAGATATGGCCCCCAGTCTGAGATGGAAGGTGGGTGTAGAGATCTATGTGAGCGAGAACTTGTGACAGGGTGATCAGACTAGTGCAGAAATGATGCCTGAGTCATTTTGGAGCATGTTGGAAATTGGTCGTTAAGCAACCCACCTGGGAAAAATAGAAGCCAAAATGTCAAGGATGAGCACATCATAAAAATGTAGTTTATGGAACTGGCTAGCCTGAAAAAATTCAAGACATACAGTTAATCAAAATTCATTTTTTGATTTTCACTACACTGCCTTACAAATAAACCCATTACTTTAGGAGGTGTACATTTTCAAAAATGCATAGTGATACTGCAGAGCTGTCCATGCAAAGGAGCCTGTGATAATGACTCCCAGGACGGGGCTGGAAGTTGGTTGCACCGGGATCATTATTCCTAAAGTGGTCGGTTGGTGCTGTGCCTGGTCACATGCACCAGCAGCTTCCCATGGAGTAAGTTAGTGCCTTGAAGTGCACAATGAGGTCTCCGTTCTGCCTCACTAGGTGGGAAGTGGCATTTCAGAGCTCACTGGATTAGCTGTAAGCAAATGGAGTAGCTGAGCTTGGGAGGTTTTCTGTTCTGCTGATAGAAGACCTCTGCCTGAATGGCTGGAAAAGACCCCCTGCTGCACTACTCTGGGGTACCCCAGGGTGGAAATAGAAATCTCTCCCACTGATTATTATTACATCCAGATAATGGGTCCAGCTATCTTTATGTGACGTGGCCAACAGCAGTTTATCAATAAGAACGATCCTTACTACCTAGCAGGGTGCCCTTATTGAATGAAGGGACATAAGGCCATATCCTGGCTGCCCTGTGCTCTGCAAGTTGTTAGCCTCCCTGGCAGTGCTGAGGGAACACAGCCTGTGTCAGACCGACCTCCGTTGCCTTGCTTTCAGTGCCTAGATTCACTCTTGGTTTAAACTAAGGTATCAGGCTATGTGTGATGTCAGAGGTTTTGCTGTAAGAGGGAGAGTGCAGTTTGTGTGATAAAGTGTCCCAACCACACTCATGAACACATGAACACATCTCAAATGAACACATCTCAAATCCCTTATTACCCGTAATGACTATATATTTCTGAGCTGCACTGTTAGTTCAGCATGTTTTCATTTCTTTCTTTGAAAGAAGGAAAGATTTACTTTCAAAATCTGTTAAATTATAAATCTTGCCATTGTGACTTCGGATTCTTAGATTTCTGAGCTCCCACTTTACGTTTCACTATCTGTAGTTTGTCCTGTGTGGCTGACTTGATCATGATGGAGATTTCTGTATTTTGAAGAACTCATATTTTTGGATAACTTTTAATGCAGATCTTACTGGTCAGTCATACTGTTTTAGTCTAGTCCACTTGTTTCCTTTCTGGATTATAGGTCCTTCTAATTTGTTAATTATAGTATGCTTAAGCAGTCTCTAAGCTGGGCCTAAACACTTTAATTCACCTACTTTTGCCTTTTGGAAACTTTTAATGGCTGCCTTCATCTTGTAAGTTTATTTCTTCTATTTTGCTAGTTTCTAACATGGCTTTTTTGAGCATCATCATCTTAATTATAGACTGTGGTCAGCAAGAATTACTGGCTGAGGCCTGTGCTCCTTGAACAGGTTCCTCAGCTCTGTCTGTTATATTTGTACAAAGCTATAATGTGGACTTCAATTATTAGTGTTTAGCAAAACTTTCACATGGCAGTATAATCTTGCAATGTATAGAAATACTTTTTTGCTATTTTTTTAATGTAGATGGAAATTAAATTTATAGTTATGCAAATTTCTGTAATGTTGAAAGAGCATAAAAAGAGAATAATTTCTGCATTGTAGAAGCTGTTTCAAGAAATGTCAAGAAATTCCTTTACATACCTTCCAAATGGATGGTTTATATGCACACACCTGAAGTCACTCACTTCTGGCTGATCGATCCCCTTGATTTCCTTCAGCTTTGAATATATTTTTTCTTCACACACAAACAAACCAATTTATTTTATATAAGTATGTGTATATGTATTTAATGTGCAGAAGTTCAAAATTGGTGTTTTCTTGCTAGAAAAAGTGTTTGTTTGCACACACCTAAGACCTTAAGAAAAAAAACATCCACAAATAAGTCATCATATGAGTTTTGCTAACTTTAATGGAGTTGCATTTGCACAATTACAATGAAATTCTACCTCTGATGGATCCAGAAATCATCAGACTACCACTGAGCAAGCTGGTGCAGTGATAGGGCAGAGTGCAGCATTGTGAAGACATACTAACTTCCTTCTTTAAAGCAATGTAACACTGCTAGCATGGCACTGTGCTTAGGCTAATTAGCTCTGTCCTGCAGAGCTGGCTCATTCAGTAGTAGCTCAGGTATCTCTGTGTCCTGTAGTATTGTACAGTGCAGACGTGCCCTAAGAAACTAATCAATGACGAGTAGAAAAGAATAATAAATTTTGCTATTGCTATTTTTACTATCAAATATTTCCCAGACTCCCTTTGGTAGACCCATTATTAGTCACCTCATAGCTTGCATGTGTCACAGTAGATGTGGATTTTTAAAAAAGAGTTTGCAAAAAAATAGCTATATGTTTCAGTTCAGGGCTGGCATCCCCTGGAGGAGCTTGGAATGAGAGAAGCAGCAAGTGCAGGTGAAGGTCAGAAACACCGGAGAGAAGTTGGATGATGTGATAATAGACAGGAGCAGATAACAGTAAAAGTTTCATTGCAAAGGGAACAAGCATGCTAGATTAGGAGGAAGATAAATAGGCCTTTGAAACTTCAAATCTTCTCCTTTCCAATTTAACATATGAAAGTGAATTATATCTGAATGCTTATGGGGATCTAAAACTGAAAAATAGCCAAGGTTCTTTTCTGACTTTTTTTTCAGTGTTCCAGTAGCTCAGTTTTCACTTTGA
This sequence comes from Haliaeetus leucocephalus, assembly GCF_000737465.1. Lineage (NCBI taxonomy): Eukaryota > Metazoa > Chordata > Aves > Accipitriformes > Accipitridae > Haliaeetus > Haliaeetus leucocephalus. The sequence goes on along the minus strand of NW_010972887.1, from coordinate 4,185,613 downwards.
AACACAAGTGGCAAGGAAAATTCTCATAATGTGATCTGTACATTTTAGAAAGGCATGTCCTCCAGAGATGATTATTACAACAGCAAGTATTCCTTTCTTGTATCATCACTGAAGTGATCAGGACTCTTGTACCGACTCAGAATGTTGTACCAAAGTGCTCCTAAGTGATTTTAATTATTTGGAATTGCAAATAAGTTATAGTTTAGCTGTACTAAGTCAAATGTAATACTGAAACTGCATCCTTGAGTATGTATTTCTGTACTACTTCTAAGTAGACTAAACTATTTGATTTTTACCTGGTGGTGTGTCTGTAGTCTGCATTAAATTGTGATCATGGTTAAAAATCTGAGAGACCTGAGATCTGCATGGTCTCAGGCTTAGTACAGGCCTTTTTCATACAGGCCAGACTGATGAAGAGTTGTAACATCTGAAGACTTAGTGTAAGTTTATTATAATGTTATTATAGTGTAATTCTTTTTAATCTGTTTTGACTGAGCATGATATGGAGTATGGACCAAATAGGTTAGACATTTCAAACAAAAACAGAAATTGGAGGCATTGTACCTCTTATATAGATCCAAGAGTTCTTGGCAATTCAGGTAATAAATGCATGGGAGAATGAAGGATAACCTTTTTATCTGAACAAAACTTGTGCCTTCAGAAACCTGGAATTCTGCTTCAGTTATCTGTAATTGCTGTATTTCAATGCAAATATTAAATGAATCACTTTAGTACAGTGGGAAGATCACTGTTCAAAAGGTGGTACATCCCCTCACTTTTAGGTTTAGTTTTCGGCTCCAGCTTTTTCTAGCTCTCACTTCTGTTTAGACTACATCAGGCTAAATTGAAACTAATCATAGGCATGCAATATGGCAAATCTGCTTGACCAGAAATTACTCTTCTCTCCCTCTTCTCATAGGACTAGGTCCTAACACTGTGCTCATTCAGCCAGACTTTTCCACTGGTCAACAGCGTGACTAATAGTCCTGACCTCAGTGTTTTTCTCTGTCTCAAGGGCAAAGCATAACATGGCAGCCACGTGAATCAAATATGGCTATACCAGAAACTGGAACTGTCATGTTAGACAATCAGCACTGTTTGCATTGCTATAAAACTTAAGGAAGCTGTGGCCATGCAGAGATCCTCCTGGTGGGGAGCATTCTCAGAGGACCTGTGGTTTGCTCAGAGTCATGGAAAGGGGTTGGCTTCTTCAAGCTCTAGCTGAGCAACTCTTGGACGTGGAGAATGCTTATTTAGATTGTGGATGGACCTCCAGAGAAAGGTTATGATCCTTGTGAAGGCCATCTCTCTACAAGTTAGAATGGTAGCAAGCTGCCTGACCAACAGTAGTAATTATCAAGAGAATAAATTCCCTGCCTTCTCCAGGAGGACCCATGCATGCTTCTGAGGGGTAGTGTGCCAGTGAGTTGGAAGCAATGATATTGGTGTCTAAGAGCTCTTACGCCTTGTTGAATCTTTCTTTAACATGCATTTTTCCTCCTCTTCTTATTTCTGTTGTCTTCTGCTTCTTGTTCCCCTTACTCCCTTAACCCCAGATTTGTGAAGACACAGTGGCAATATGCAGCTAACAGTTCTCTGTCGAGTACTTGAAAACAATGCATACATATCTTGTTCTCTTTATGAGACGTTTCATTTTAATTTGGTACAGTATGGAAAACAGTGGCTGATGTACAGAACCCATATTGACTGACATAAACTTCTTAAAGGAAAATCTGATATGGATTTAATGCACATGTTGATGGAAAACAGCATTTCATTTTCTCAAAGTCGCAGCTAATGGCATGGAACTCCCAAGGACTTTCAAAACAATGAGATAGTTTTGTAAAAGAAATTGCATAAGTTAAATCACCAAATACCTTTAAAACCACTAAGTGTTCATTATTGCTCCTCCTCTGAACATGTGAATATCATTTTTACTTCATTTTTAAACACCCATACTGCAAGATTATTTCAGCAGCTTTACGTTCAGTTTTTTATCTAGCAGCAAGAGGGATAATTTGCCCACACAAGTTCTGCAGTTTCATGGTAAGTAAGAATAGTAATAAGATAATAGTTTTGCTACTGCAATTAAAGGTGAAAATGGTTTCTTTTAAATTTGCAAATGTTTTCAGTAGATACTGGGCATAAACTTACAGACAGCTATATAATCACTTCAAGAATCTACACTAATTTTCGAAGGTCAAAGTACTAGTGTAAAGAAGGAAAATGAGATGTAATGTACTTAGTTTCTGTAACACCTACTTTCATAAGACTGCTATCAACAGCTCCAGTATTGTAATGAGGAGAATTGTCAATAGGCAAAAAGATCCTGTACCTTTTATTGTAATCTGAAATTTATCTTCATAAATATTTTTACATGCACATTTGTTAAATGCAATAGTCACTCCAGCTGAAATGATTTTCTCCTTTACCTTTTCCATATGTCTAAGCACCTAAGGAAAAATGTATTTTCATTTGTTTCTGTCTTAGCACAATAGTTGCACAATATTTTTCATGCCAGAAACTCACAAAGCTCTTAGTAATTTATTAGAAAAAAACACAAAAACAAACCAGGACAAAGGAGAGGAAAATTTAGCAAAAAACATGGGATAAAAACCTGTTAATAATATTTCTGCTATGAAGTGATGCTTTCTGTGCCTTTAGACTCACACTATTTCCCTTGCTAAATATCTGCTCTGTTTGGACATGCTGGCTTTTGCCTCTTTAGATAGAAAATACTGCTGTGGTAGTATTAGTAGTGCAGCCAAACGGTTTAATCGCAGGAAGGGACAAGAAGTTTTCTTGTAATTGGATAAGAGTATCTTCCCCTGACTGAAAGTTTAGCTTGTGTCCATTTATAATGTTTCTATTTGCAGCTGAAACCTGAATCCTTGTTCTTTTCATGGAGAATGATGCTTTCTGTTAATGTGCCCCTATAATTGAGAGGAGGGGTTGATTGTTGACTGTGTAATTATGGATCAAAATTAGGCCTCTCAATTTCTCAGGGATACATTTACTTCTATCAAATTCTTTACCAAAAATTCAGAGTATGTTCAGTAGCTCTGTAGAACCCCTGACAAGACTTAGCTGACTAACAGTGATCCACAGACCACACTTTGCAGACTACTACCCAAACCCATAAAACTACAAGAAATGCAATCATCAGTAGGAATTTCTATTACACCTGTATTACATTGTTGAGTACTGTAGTATCATGCTGTTTCTTGATCCCAGTTTAAGAGAATTTTCTTATCTATAAAATAGTAGTAGAAATGGTAAGTACAATCACTGTACTCGGAATAAGTATTTTACTCCACAGCATGACTGTTACACTGAGAAAAAAAGTAAAGAGCTCTTTCATATTTTTCTGGGCACCAGTAGATGTTTGTTTCCACACTTTTTGCTGCAGGGAAAATTTTTTTTTCCTACTATATATGAGCTTGTATCTGATTATAACAAAATATTTTTTAATTTATATTCCTAGTGTGCTTAATTATTATATAACCAAGGTTCAGTGTATGTCATGAAATCGCAGCCCTTCTCACTTTAGTGCAGCTAAGAAGGGGCAATTAAGCTAAGAAAATTACTGTGTATTTCACAAGAAACTGCAGCAGCCTGCAATGCCCTCTGTTCACAATCTCATAGCTGAAATGTTTTTATTCAGTGAGGTTGTAGTAGGTGCACAGCATGAGTCTATATCATACTGAAGACTCCTTGTTGTTAGAGATAGCTGTTGTGTAAATATTCTTCAGTTTTAAGACAGGGAGAAAAGTATAAACTCAGGATCAAATCCTATTAAATGGCTTCATTTTGTTATTTAAGCCATGAGGACTCTATCTAGTTGCAGATTTTGATGGATGCTGTGCATAATTTGTGTTTTGCCTACAGCACAGCATGAAATAAGAGAGCTTATTGCAGGACCTAAGTATTATACACAAGAAACTGGCTGGTCCTTTATTTTAGTAGCAATTCTGTCATTACTTTTCCTATGCAAAATTGTACACTTTCCCCCAAATGAGTTTTAGCCTGAATTGAAACAGCTTCTCAGGTACAGATTTGCTTCATCCATCAATTTCATTCTCTTCTTGTGTATGTGGTGGGCTGCATTTTTTTTCAATGTTACTTGGCTACCTCTGTCACTAGACATTTAACCTTTTTTTGAAAATAGATGTGTGAGAAGGCCTTTCGTGAGCTAGCAGAGCTTGCTTTCAAAACTCAGTGAGTTCCCAGTCGTACAAGCCCTCTGCAAGATTAATTCAAGTCAATAGGGGATTTAAAAGTGAAAGGGGAGAAAAATCAGGTCAGCAAGAAATATGAATAGAATGATTAAATCAGAAGGAAATGCTGTGGTAAAAGACAGAAGATTCCAATTCCAGTTATTATAGATTGGGAGGCTGAGATGCTTAATAGCAAGGAAGGAGAGTATTGCTTGAGAATTGGATTGAATTGGCAGAGTACATCCAATCAGTCTCCTTCTAACAGAATGGTTGAATATGTAATATAATGTGATAAAAGTGTTTGGTCTCTCTGCTTTTTAATAGGACTACTGTGAACGCAGTTCCAGAGGAAAAGATCATTTGTGTTTCCTCTCACCAAAGGGATGAAGTAGCTAAGCGTGTATTTGATGCTGTGTGTTTTTGTGGTTTCTGTTTTAAAATAATGCTGACAAAATTTGGGTGGACCTAGTTCATTATGTGCTATTCAGGAAGGTCAAGATTAAGTCCTGATGCGGTGGTCAGTGCCAGAGTCCATATCACCAGTTATACATTGGTATCAATATCTTCCAGATGGTGGCTTACTGTCTTCTAAGTCCTAGATTTTACAATAGTGAAAATATTCCCAGCTGCACTGAAAATGGAGACAGACAGGAAGGAGTGCAATTTAGGTATTCTAGGAAGAGTTAAAGTTGGAATGAAAATCCTAGCTTCTCTTAAAACCTATTTGTAGAGCAGTATCCAGTCTTGCTAAAGTATGATGTTATGTAGGTTTTGGATCATGCGAAGTAGATGTTCCCTAGGGTTTTGTCATCTCCAGATGAGATAAATATTCTAGGCCTGTGATTGGCTTGTTCCAGACATGCACAAAATTGCAAACACAATGGAACCCCAAACTTCATTGGGGAATCTGGTCACTACTTCAGTATAAATATTCAACAGTAGGACATGAGACAGACTTTCTCACTATGGCATTATATATGCACCCAGCATGATGGCATTTTAATTCTGTTCTTAGATGGTACAGTACTGTCACCCCAGAGAAACCAGAGATTAAAAAGTCTATGCCAGCATGTACATTCCCCATGCTACATGTAGGAAAAGCTATCTGAAGTAACTGAGGGCACAGAAGCAACAGAGAATGCCTGGATTAAAGTTTGATGACAAAAGTATGCATACCCTTAAGATCTGACTTGTATCACTGTCATCTGACACTTCAGAGTGCTGTTCAGCAGAGTGCGAATCGATGATATGCTGTTTACTCCTCCTCATGCTAACTCCCTGTGTGGGCATGATTTGTGTGTATATATGTAAGTGGACTCAGCTATCATCACTGCATAGGGAGCGAGTGTAGAGCAGCCAGAGATCCAGAAATTTGTAGCCCAGCTTAATGTATGTTAACTTCCTTATGTAGAGAGACCCTACCCTAACCAAATTAAAGCCACTATAATTATATAAGTGTCCATGGAGACGTTTCATGCAATTAAATAACCTGGAATAAAACATGTTAACTTTCCCATTTGTACCTCTGTAGGTGAGCCCTAAGTATCATTACCATTTTTTCTAACAGCCTTTACAAATCCTTCATGAGTCCAGTTTCCTGATGTCAGAACAGGATTGGTATCTGCAACCCACATCAAAGTTAACTTGTGGCATTTTGCTTTGCTTTGCATTTCATAGTTACGGATGCTAAGCTTCGATAATGTGCTTAGTGCTGTAAGAGGCAGTAAAAATGACACTTCCTGGCCCAAGGAGTGTGCAATGTAACAATAGACAGACAGTGCAAACTGTGCTGGGAGACCTGGGGAAGGTACTTCTTAGAGAAATGTTTCTTTTTTTAAATAACGGTTGGGTACCTGACAACATTTACATTAACATTGGTTAGTATTCATGGCTTTGAGAAAGATGACAGTTTAGGGAAGGGATTTGGCTTCTGCAGATTTTATTCTACCACATGCAGAGGGATCAAATCACTTGGCCATTGATGCTATAAGCATATAGGTTCCTTCCTTACTGTTTTTTTTTCATGTGGTATTTGAGCTTGCTTGTTGATCTGTACTCCTTACATTTTGCACACTAACAGGCTACTCAGAAATGCAGAGGAGTTTACGGCCTGCCAAATGTGTAATTACTGCAGTACTCTAGGCACTTCATTGCATACTGAGGAAGTTTCGCTGGCCTTAAGTTGATGTCAGATATTGCTGTACCAAAAAAATCATCTCCAAGAAAATAAGCTGCTTTAGTCTATGGTTTTCAGTAAGTCCTTCAAAGTAGAATTGATATATTTGGGCTCTTACTTCCTCTTTCTTAGTTATGTGGATACATGTAGGATTAAAACTTCTTTCTCTATTAGTGATCTTCTCTCTTCTAGTTAAATAAGTATCTTTATTTTTTGAAGGGACAATTCTATTAGTAGCAAAAGATGTCTGAAGTCAAAAGTGAAAAACTTTCAAGCGCAGTAACAGTGCAAATTGATAAGCTGTTTTGAGTGTGATTTTGGGACAGAATATACATGAGGAAATAATTTGTCATGAGCTTAACTTTTATTTGGAATAGATTTAAGAGCATGGTATCTCAAATCTGGGTCATGCAGTAAAAGTGACAAAAATTGACACAAGTCCCAAGTGAAGTCAATGAAATTCCCACATTAGGAACTGGAATAGGCCTAAAGAGAAAACAAGAGGGTCTTTGGGGTGAAGTTGATGATTATGACATGCTTCCGTTTGCTCTAATTCTTTTGCCCTGTTTGAGCTTTTCTTTCAGGTACAGATTCTGTGCTTGCCTGTATTTTAGCCTTAATTCTAGAAGCAGCTGAAAGCTCATTGTTTCCCATTGTATATATGTGAGAAATCAGTTCTCACACGCAGTAACTGTTTTTTTATTTTGATTACTCTAAAGAAAATGGATCTCCCATTTAGAGTAGTGATGCAGTCTTTTACTAAACCTGATGGGACACATCCAGCCCAGGCTCTAACAAAGGAATGTATTGTTGTTTAAGTGGCAAATTAGTAGTTCTACAGCTCTACTCAGATGGCAGCAATTACTGTAGTCATGATTTGTCATAATTAGTTTGAGAATATTAACTATCAATTTCTCCTCAGTCTATTTACTCTGAAATAGGCATTAACCACTGATAATGACCAATTTCTCATGGACTGGTTTGTATCACCATTCTTTCCTACGTTACTGCCATCACCTTAGGCCTCACCTGCACTGGGTGGCTTCAACCGGTAACACTCCCGCTCTTTTGCAAGAGCTTCTGTAACTCATCTGCTCTGGGTTCAGAGAGTCCTCACAGAGACTGGTTTTACCTGCAGATGTTATGCAGTGTTGTAAATGAGTGTTTTGTCTCCTCTACAATGTTTGAGTGGAAGTTCCTTTACAGTGCACTGTGGGATGCCTCTCTGGGATTGTGAAATCCTTAGCATCCATTCAGTTGGTCCTCTGCACCCCATCAAACTTTGTTTCACAAACTTGGCGTTTGTTTTAAACTTGTTTATCAGCTTCTCTTTAAAAGAAGAAAGTGGTGCCTGTACAGTTACCTTTTTTCCTAGTACTCCAAACTACCCTGTCTTGAGATTTCTGACTTGTTTTTCAGCAGAAATGGCAATTCCTGGGAGGCTATGTTTCTAGCTACTTAGCTCCAGAAGCAGTCAAATGAATTTAATTAAAGATGAGTGTGTTCTGACCACGTGACATGCAGGCTTCGCCCAGCACCACTGGCAGCACACATTGCCACAGCTCTGCACCTGCCTGGTCTGAAACAGGGCAGACTGCAGGTCAGAGCACCCTTTTTGACCAGATCATGGCTTCAATGACAAGTCTCAGCTTGATGAGTTTCATCTCAGTGTGCCTGTGAGCATCTCAGCAGAGGTTTGCAGGCTTTGACTTGTCAATTGCTAAAGTTATACCTTCGTTGTCAGGCAGCACATACTACACAGCAGATCTGAGCTGGCTGCGTGTGTTCCATGGGTTGCACACTGCTGTACACGTTTGAGCCAGACATCAGCAGCCCATTCTCATGAGTGGGTGGCAAAGCTTTGTCAACAGAGGCCGAAGAGAAAATACTAATATAATGTGGGAAGAGAGCTGGTGGCTCAGCTGTACTAAACTGAATCACCAATTCAAGTTCAGTCCTTCATTTTTGAGCTGGCAGGGGCTATGAGTGCTGATAAGGCTGATGCAAATGTGCCTCATTTCAGCATATCTCAGCTGCTGTCCATTGTGAGGTACATCCAACTTCCTGTGACTGGATTGATGATTCAGTATGAGAGTTTTGTGGGTTATGATGAAAGAGGAAGTCCAAGGTTGTGAGAAAAAGAGGAGGAATCTTCATTTTTGGAGAGGGGCAGGGAGGACAGATTTTGAGATGTGGTAATAGAAAATAGAAGGAAAAAACATACTTCGCTGTGGCAAAATGTTGCTCTTCACTGCTCTTCATTTGTGAGCTTTAATTTGAGAAGAAACTTTGAGATGGGATTTGCAAAGGGGCTTACATATGGATTGTGTTTTTACAAAATATATGCTGTTGTTGACAAGCTTTTTATTTCATCTGATAAAATGAAGCAAATTTCAGGCTGTAATAAGCCAAATCCAGCATAAGAACAGGTCACTGCAGCTGCTAAAACTTGGCCATGTATATCCACAGAGTCAAGAGCTGGTGTTTTAAAAAATGCATATTATGTGGTTTTCTTTTATCTTGAAAATTGACAGGATAATAAAGATATCAAGCATTTTTCTAAAGTAATTGTTAAAGATTAAATCTCACAGTGGCAGTCAGGGATACCATACTTAGCTAGAGGAACATATATGTCTTTATGTATTGACTCTTTAACGTGCCTTTTTACAGTTTGACAATGGTTTTGGGATACTGGGTAGTGGGGTTTACGCTTCAGCCCTCATGGTCACACCAAAGCAGAAACCAGCAGGAGGTTAGAGAGCTTACAGTGTTGCAAGTGCAGGCAGATAGCTTACAGCTGAGAGTTGTTTCTTGCAGTGAATATTTTATTTTCCTTAACTCAGAGATCATAAAATGGCATAACAGATAAAACATTTGATGTGTATAAGTGATTAAGTTAGAGGCTGCGGTGTGGGTCAGTCTGAAACGTATATACATAAAAGGCATGGTTGGTGGTAGCAGTAATCAGTTTTTCCTCGGATTCTGGTGATCCTTACAAGCTTGCCTGGACATTTTGTGGGAGAGAAAAGAGCTCTGTTGATGTGGAACTGCTAGAAGTGTGTCTCAGAGCTTTCCAGATCACCTAGAGCTCTTGTTGCTAACATGTTGTTATCATCGGCTCTCTCTTGTCTTTGATTTCCATCCTCTGCTTGTCCCTGCCAAAAACATGAACCTCACAATCTCAGTTTGCTTGCAAAGCTACTAAGGATTTGCTTGTTACTCCACCACAGAATGGTTGCAGTGAAGCAAAGTCGTCAGTGCAAGTTGTTAGCTGGGTGTGCTTTGTTTTAACCTGTTGACGTTAGAGAATATTCAAATAATCCAGTAAAGCTTCCAGCAGACCACCACTTATAGTTTAAGAAATCACATTTAAATGATTCATAAGCTATTGCCATGTTGTATTGTTTTCAGCAACAAGTAGGTAGAACTGTTAGCATGGCTGCATATTCTTTTGGGCAGCTGGTCTCTGAAATTTTTGGAGTCTGACTGTGCAGATGGACCCAGAAAAGATGGAACAGCTTCTGTGCCCAGAGGAGCAGCCAAACTTTTGATGTCTGAAACCTCTCCGTCCCCACCATTAAATTTCTATAGTTGTTTCCAGAATCCAGAATTGAACACTCAGACTCTCTGCTGCATAACTGCCTCCATTGAAAATCCAGTTGATGCTGCAAAGTGTGTGTGCATGTGCACGTACATGTGCACGTGTGCAATGCACCTGAAAGACACATATCTGTAACAGAGAGAGTTACAAGATTTGCCTTTTTGAAAGCAGTTGCCATTATCAGGAGAAATGAAGGGTGCTGATTTTACAGTATTAAGCTATCCTGCTGTATGGAGGGAAAGAAACATGGCATGAATCTGTGAAAAGCTGGAAAGTTTACAAAAGAATGATCCCACAGCTTCTAGCAACAGCAGCTGTGCTGTGACATACAGACTGATGTACCAGTTGTCTGATCAATAGGTTTTACTTCTAGGACTATTATTTCTTGGCAGCCAACCTAATGTAATTACGTATGTTTTCCTGCAACAAGCAAGCACTTTATGTGGTTGAGGAAACAGCTGCAGAACACTGAAGAGCTCATTTGCATAAATATGAAAGTATAGTCACAGAATTACAAAACTATATGTTGTGTAGGGTTACATGTTAATGGCAAGGATTATAAATACCTAGAGGAATTATTAATTCCTATAATGCCCTTTTATTTAAAATGACTTAATATTTAGCCATTTTGAACATTGAAAGACAGTTTATCATCTGACTATTTAAAACTGTGACTGTTTAGTCTAAAAATAACTTTGAATATGACTCTGAACTGGAGATCTTTGCATCTTTCCTTATTTTCTATTTAGAGACACCCTTCAGCGCTGGAGAGGCATGGGAAAACCTTCAGAAAGAATTGACAAACCAGATAGAATTTGCCTCATTTCTTTCAACTAGGGTCCTTGTTTAAAAATTCATAGATAAGTTTCTGAAGCAACCTACTAATGTATAAACTGCATAACACAGAAACTAAATTCCAGGTTGCAAATAATTTTCAGGCTGTTAATACATGACGAGGGATATTTACTGAGTAATTATCTGAACTGATTCCAGAAAAGAGCTACAGACAGCACAAGTGTTTGTGCAGATGTGTGTGAAAACAGATTTGGTGGAGAAAAACTTAAAA